>NC_047155.1:24629160-24869983 GCF_009819705.1 Hippoglossus hippoglossus | reverse complement strand
CCTGTCTGCCCTTAAGGTCTCAATAAATTCCATTCTGAAGCACAAACCTCTAAACTCATTAAACTTCATTGTTCCTCGCAACTTTAATAAAGTGCAAGACTGGCCATCAACAAGGGCAGCAGAGTTATACAGAGGACGATGGGTCAGGGCTAATTATTTTTATTCTACCTGTTGGCCTGCGTTGAGGTACTCTACATTCTCTGTGAGGTGAGGGGACTTGCCTCAGGTTGCAGCCTTCGCTTGGATCAGTCGGAGACGGAGTGTGATGAATGTGGTGCGGCAGGTTCAGCGTGCACTCAGCAGTCTGGAGCACTCAGTCTCAACTTAATGCAAATGAATCTGACCTGTTGCGATGCGTTTGGCTCATGATACTCGGACCAACTGCCAGTCTTGGTGTGTTTTAGGTGGAATATGTGTAGGCTGCCATGTGTTGCACAATAATTACCTACACAGTGATATATGTGCACATTAGCAGCATTGTATCTGTTCTACATTGGTTTATTTGATTTGATACAGAGTGGCTGCGTGTAAGTCTTAAATTCAATTTTACAAATAAAAGGCCTTTGGAAAAAATACATTTTCTTAAATTCAAATTAGATGAGTTTTGTTTTTTTCAGGCACGTCACCATGAGAATGTCTCCACTCTGCCAAAGAAGAAGACAAATCCTCAGTTCTGGTTTGCTCTGCCTCGTTAGTCTGTCTCTGGTTACGTTTATGGTTTAAACCAATGCCTTTCCAATCAGCCTTCTAACTAGCTTATTGGCACTTATTGGCAAGTTTAACGATAAGTGACTTGAGAATGATGAGTACTCGTGGTGGTTATAGCCAGTTCCTGGAAGTGTATGAAGCAAACCGCATTGTGTGTTAAAAGTCTGAGAAACTCGGATCATCGCGGTTGAGTCTAATGGACCTGAATGTGCTTGCTTGGAAAGTACATTTTAATTTACAGGTCAGGTTTTTCCATCGCAGGTTTGGTCTTAAAAAGTCCTAAATGTCACTTTTTTATATCGGTAGACTCCCTGGGGATGATGCACAGCGCTTCTCCTGACTGAAAGTGACAGTGAAGGTTTCCCTGCACATTCTGCCTGTATTTACTGGTCATGGTGCCTATTCTCTTATACTCCATATTTTGAACATTTGCTTAAATTGAACCAAATCACCAAAGTTACTCAGCCACTTCAACATTCACCACTTTGCATGGTTTATCTCTGCACACAGGACTTTTCTAAAGTGTTTCGCTCCCTCACATCCCATGTGCCGGTCCGACCTTCAGAACAAGCGTGAGACTGTTGTGAAGCCTTGCGAGCCTAATCAGCCTCCGCACGCTGCAGCACTGAGGCCGCGGCCGCTGCCAGCAGATGTTATATTTCATTAGGACTCGACAGATGCAAAACACACAGGGCTGACATCACCGTACATAATTGTCCCTCCTGTACATGACAGATGTTCAGTGATATCTGAGCTAATTGGACCACATGAACACACATTTTTTGCAGAGAACTATGGCTTATGTGCCTTAACTTTACATGTTTATTTAGTCTTGCAGTGTAAAATGAATATGAACACCTGCTCTTTTTTCTCCTTCACTTTGCTGACTAATCCCGATGACACAACCCGCTGCAGAGTCGCCAACGCTCCCACTCTCCCCAGCCTCTCGCTGAGGTCTGAAGCTCCCCTCCATTCAGCAGCCAGCTAGTGGAACCGACGGCCGCTGCGCAGCCTTTTCTCATGCAAATGTGTGCAAATAGAAAACATTGTTCGTAAGCGTGGTTCTCCGTCTGTTACGCCGCTATGCGCTGGCCTTTCTCTTGTTCCCCTGGGAGAGATGTTCCTTTTCAAGTGTTACCTCTCTGTCTCATTCAAGACTTCCTCTTCCCTTTAGAAAAACAGCCCGAGCTGGCTCATTGAGCAGGCTTTTCAGGCACAGGGAGTTAAAAAAAAAAGGGAGAGAGATGTTCTGCAGGCGCCTCCCACAGACACCCCACCCTCTGAGGATGAGTTATTCTATAGTGGGAAGTGAAGGGTTCTCTCCCTATACTCCCCTTCCCTGAGAATATACAGGTGCTTTCCTTGTAAGAGCACACTTCCTTGTCTTCCAGTTCCACATATATGCAGTGATATATGCCATATGCTCTGCATCACTGAGTAACCAGAAAAAAATACAGCTTTTCCCTGAGTCATCACTGAATAACTTGCTAGACGCTACTAGGGTTTTGAATCACACTATTCAGAGGCCACTTGTGAAAAGGTGTTGAGTTATGCAGTGAAAAAAACTGAGCGAGCGTGCAATTTTATGAAAAGCATATGTTTAATAACTTGTCTCCTCTATTCACGCTGATCCACTGTGCATTTTGTCCTCTACTTAAAATGGTACACCTTGTACCTGGGGTCGAATAGGTTCTGTCCACAAATTCCAGTAGATTAGTACGACGGTGCTTAGGCAGGGAAAATAACTTGCAGGCTCAGGAGAAGCCCGGGACCACCGGCTGAGAGCGCAGAGCCCCGTGCCAAGGTCAACGCCAAGGTGTCAATAAAGATACCTGTGCTCCCCGCTAACAGAGGCCTGCTTTGATTAGAACCTCAGCAAGAATATATGTAGCATTTAATCAGAGACGTATGCCAGCGGACGCACAGTGCCAGCCATTTTGTCTTGGAGTGAGATCCACAAAGATTTTTTTTCTCCCCTCGTCTTCTCTCCGTATTCCAGCTGAGTGCTTGGCCAAATGCGTGATTGATATGTGCAGGTGGTAAAGGATATTCCCCTGAGTGAGAACTCCCAGCGAACTTAAAAGAGAATATTTTCCCTCTTTGCCACTTTATGAAAACAGTAGTCTCAAACTTGGAGCAGGCCAGGAAAAGAAAGAAAAGGAGTAATTTAATGTCTCTAACGTCATGCCTATCCTGGCTGGACAATAGGCCTTTGTAAGTCCATTGTGGGTTGTTTTTTTTCTTCAATGCTCATAACACCATAAGCCCCGCTGCCTTGGGTTTACTTTTAAGCACAGGGAAATTAAGCCTATTGTCACTACAGTTTCCACGCTCCCTTCTTCTGTGACAGTTTACCTTGCAAATAAATGGAAGGAGGCCGCGAGTGCCAAGAGGGAAGATGGAAAATAGTTTTGCGAGGGTAAGGCAGGGAGGCTTCTCGTCTGCAGCGGGCGGAGGTCTTCCAGTTTGTGTGTGTGCGCATCGTCGAGTCCACATAAACTGAGATTAACCTTTTTAAACTCTTGTAACATAGAAGTGGAACGCAGTCATATACCTGGCACAAAGATGAAGTTTTAAGCTTTATAGGTATAATCCGAAAGTAAACTGAGTTTTGTCATCTAAGTTTCTTCTTTTTTGTTTCGCCGTCTGTTGGCTTAGGTTAACGTTAGGGTTAGGTTTAAGGTTGGGGTTAACCTGAACCCTGCTTGAATGCTCGATTTCTGCTCTGTCTAGCTTTCCTAAGCACAGGGTCACCATCATCTCTCAGACACGGCCTAGATTCAGACCAGATATCTATGTTCTCTTTTGTTTTCATATCATATAGCATCATCTGGCCCTATTCTGCCAGGACACGCTCTCTTGGCGATAACAGAACAAAAACAACAGATAAATATGAGAGTTCAGGAATCCAGCCACCTGAAGCAGGGCAGAGGTAGATAACAACGAATTTGGAAATGTTATCACTCAGTTTGTCTTTGAAACACTGTGGGCAGACATCACATTTGACGTAGTTCTGTAATTTAAATCCCAAAATGTCTTCTTTTCGTCTGTCAATACCAAGAGTCAGAATGTGAATGTCATTACTTTGTCTTTGCCTTTATTAACGAAGAGTAGCTGTAGTCTTTCTTGGAGAAAGGGAGCCTGTGAAAGAACAAGGCTGGTTTTCACGCTGTGGCCTCTCTGCTCTCTGGCCATGCTATATCAGGCCAACAGCTGCTGTCTCTCAGCGAAGGCATGCTGAGTGCCGGGGCTTGGTTTCCACACACAGCGGATCTTACACAAGGCCCTTTATTTTTGGGCTTATGGCTTACAAAAAACACACACACAACTCTTCTACTCTTTTATGAGTAGAAGAGATGAAACAGTTTGTTCATGTCTGACGTGAAACCCTCAGCGTCTGCTGTAAACTGTAAAGTTTGCTGTGCTGCTTGCTGTAGTCTGAAGTTGAAGATTTAAACAAGGTATCTCAGGTAAAGGGTATGCGTCGTGCTCCACTACTCAAATTCCTTGAATCCGAGCCAAAGAAATGTAAGACCTCTCCCAGCTGTCCCTTGGCACATCAAGACAAGGCCTTTATCAGATTTTTGAGTTTGAGCTGGTGCAGTTTGAACAGCATGGCTGCAGCTCAGTGTGTTCACAGACAACAGCCTTGCACAACATAAGACGAATGCCGCTGGGACCACCACCCGGGACAAAGTCCCCCCTTACATCTGTATGTCACAACTTGCCTCCACTTTCTAAAAGCTACAAAATTTGAGGGTTGCTGTAATTTTTCTGAACATTATCACAACATGTTGTCAGTGAAAATAAGAACCACGTGGGGCTTAATTACCTAATTCTGAACATAAAGGTTAAACAAAAAATGAAAACGTCTGTCTCATCTGGACCTCCTCCCAGTCCCTTACCTCCAAGTAGCCGCCTTGCTCCTGCAGACACACCGCAACCGCAGCGCGTAATACTGACAAACTCGCCTGCCCCTAGAAAAGCCTTAACTCCTCCTGCAAGAAACATTTCCACTTCCAGAACTCAAACATAATTCAAACAATAATTAGGAAATGTTCATGGCACCGACTAACCCCTAAGTTCACGATTCAGGTTGGCATTAGAGAGAGAAGTGGTTCCAGACTGTTAATGTCTGTCACAGCAGAGTCAGAGCCCTGTGATTATTTTGGTGCAAAGGTCCAAATAAACCCAGAGCGGGTCACGACCTCACTGATCTGAACCAAATGTGCTGGGCTTTGTGACCTTTGTTTAAAGACTTACCGTGCTGAGTGGCTGGATGTGACTGGCTGTAGACTTTTTCTGTTTTTCTTCCACTATCACTGTCTCGTAAGCTCGTCTCTGGCAGAACATTTCAACAGTGAGAACAGGACTGCGCACAAGCCGGGCTGTATCTGCTCTCAAGTTTATTTACCCAACATCATTTGTCAAGGAGTCATCGGGCAGCTTTTTAGACAAATATACAAATCCTTACTTGAGCCAACCTTTTGAAGGCTCCCTCAAAATGTGTCTAGACAAATGCCTTTCTCATCGATCACAATCCATTTGCAGTTGGATTTGGTTTTCATCTCTCCTGAAGGTGGATTAAAACCGTACCATCAGCATGTACTTCACATGTCCGTTCAAGTGGGCAAACACAGTTCATTATCATGGGATTCCTTTGAAGGGTGAGCGATTCATCAAGTGATGAAAGTCAACACTTTCAAACACGTTCAAAGCCTAAAGGACTCCGTCAAGCGTGCCGTAGCCATCTCTCTGCTTCTCTACCGCAGAACAATTTACATGGCCCTCCGAATTCAGTCAATATTTATGTAAGCTCGTACATTAGGGGCTGGCTGACAAAGCTCGGATCCGACGACTCTTTCATCTCTGACCTTCCTCTGACTCGGCTCACAGAATTCTTCTAACTAGGCTGGGGTTAATCAGATGACAGGCTGGGTGCTCGCCAGGTACTCCGGTGCAGCTTCACACATGGGGGCCAAGGCTTTTGCACACCCGCCCCTGTGGCTTACCTATTGGACTTACCCCCGACTTTTCACTTCACTCTGACGCACTGCAGTGACAGAAGTTAAATTCCTTTCAGCGTGCAGATACTAACAAGGAATGAAGGACAGGACAGGAGTGGGAGGATGGGGGCAGGATCGAAGAGTTCACATCCACCGAGAACACATAATTCTGCCCAGATTCTTTGCAGTGCAGTTCTCTATGACCATGAAATGCTTCTAAATCTATTATTCATCTCGATGTGCTGCCTTACATATGATGGCTGTTAGTAATATTTCTTGGCAGTTGAAGCAAACTTTTTTTATGCAAACACAACGTCTCTAAGAATGGTTAAGACGTGGCTCTGCTGGACTAAAAAAAACGAATCCTCACCTTTTTGTGTTGAAGAACATGCCAACCCGATGAGGTCAAGGGCTATAAAGGGCCACCACTGGTAGCGGTATGACGAGGGCTAGGTTGAAGATCTTGCAGCAAGCTCGTATTCTGGTACTTAATGTTTACAGACTAGAACAGGGATTAACTTTTCCCTCACAATTGCTGGAAATGTTTTCTCAGATGTTTATGCACTCATTTGTCTGGCAGTAAACGCACAAAATCACCGTCATTCATAAATGGCTGCTGTGGTTATGTGTCTCCGCCTCTCTCTGCTGTGTTTTGCAGCCCATGAATTAAATTACATGATGCAGAAACTCTAGGGGGCCAGACTGGAGACTCCACTCACTCGGTGGTGAGGGGCGGTGAAATAACACTCCTGCTTTAGCCTTTTCCAAGAGCATTCTCTGCCATCACGCTGAAATGACAAGTAGCTGCTTTTGACTTTGAAAGCCTCACACTCTCACTCGTCTCGCTGTCTCCCACACTGTCTCCTCCAGTGTTTGCTCAGATGGTTCCCTCCTCATCTTGAGCGCACATTTATTCTCTTTATTCTCCAAACCTCTGATTAATCAAGTATGACTCTCGGAGGAAAAAATGCAACTCGGTGGTTTTGATGCTTCGGTTCTTGTCGGTGTGTCCAAATATGGAATGCTCGGAGCTAAATATTAAGTCTGGACTTTAGGGGGAGAAGTGAATGTCATCCTGTTGCACCATGAATGGTGTTATTGTAATGTCTTACATTCAAGTGACTCAGAATTCAAAATATACTCAGTTAAACCAATTGGATACCTTTTAGTGTTAAGTTTACAGATACATGACATGGAAATTAAAGAGTACACCTTTTTAATGAAGTGTGGCGTTGTGTGATTTTTCCCAGCATGTGTCTGTGGGCTAGCACCTCAGGACTCTACATATAAAGTTCACAGTTTCACATCAACAACTCCAGTGAGCTACAAGAGGGTTCATTTGGGGAGAAGCGCCACTTGGCTGCATATTATTTACATCCCTTTAACAGGGATTAAGGTAATCTTCAACTTGCATCACCCATTTGTAGTGTCGCCCAGCTACCCCTTGTTTGCGGCGTCTACCGAGGAGGCTGCTGCTGCGCGGGCTTTTACAGCTGACTGAGCAGTTTGTCCAGCTCCTACACAGAGCAAAAGTCAACACGGAGAGTAAAACTGCTCTCATCACAAAGACTCATCCAGCCGGAACCAGAGGAAGAACGCTCACCCACCGACACATGATTCACTTTAGTCAGTTAGCCTGTTCGTTTTTTTTTTTCTTTTTCACACCTCTGCAAAAAATATCTTTCCTTTGTGCCGTTTGTTCCAGAGCTTGATCTATAAATAGTAAACAAGCGTGTCTTAAAACGAAAAGTGCTCGGCCTCGACAAAGGAATGAGGCTGTCTACACGTCAAAGTGATCAAGAACACGCTAGGCTCAAGAGGACAAAACTTTGAGCTGAGATCCAGCAGCACCTGAGACGAATTATAAATTATTCAGCACTGAATCAATGATAAGAACACAAAGATCTCCCTCTTGGCCGCATACCTTTAATAGCCTGCACCATTTAGCCCTAAGCCGTGGACTGTGTATATAAAATCAGGTTTTTGCTTTCGAGCCAAGTAAAGAAATAACGTTTTAGCATGTCAAGCTTAATAACTCATGCGTCCACGTCCTAAACCCCAAGGTAACACAGTATGGAAATAGCCTGGCGAGGAATGCATCATTTACGTATTTGGTTTTATGAAACTATAAATCAGCCTGTGTGCAGAGCTCAGGTTTTTAGGATTTGTTAGTTTAGAACAATAACAACATTTATCAGCAAGGGGGGAGTGGACACAGTGCTAAAGAGGTACCTGCAATGGGATAAATTTGTCTTGTTTTAAATGGTACTTCTCCTTTGTTCCTGACCTCCTTAAAGATTCTACAAAGGACTTTTTGTACAAACGTTTCCTCATCGGAACAACTGAAGAATATGCTTTTGTGAACACTTTTAAAGAGGGCTGAAGTTTTGGATGAGAAAAAAGCTAATAAAGTGAGATCCTGGGTTGCAGAGTAATGTCTTTTGCAGAGTATCGGTTCAGGACGTTGGCTGTTGATTGGGTTTTTTCTTGAGGTGCAACACTTTCAGCTTGTGCTTAAGGAGCAAGTTGCACGCTGATTATCAAGTGTGACATCACCATCTTGTCAAGTCTGCACAAAGGTTGTGTTGAGGCAGTGAAGGGAGCTTTGTATATTGTAAAACAAGAAGGGACAAAGGAGGGGATGGTGCATGTATGGTCACCTTAAAGAGAGCTTGAGAAAACATTCCTGTACAGTTTCCCATCTGGAGCACAGGGGGAAAAAAGGCTCATATAACCATATTGGTGAAAGAAAATATGGAGGAGACAAAGGCAGGAGTGGAATTAAAACAGGATCTCCCTATTCCTGCAGTGCCTGCAGGCTGTTTGCTGTATTGCGCCGAGGGGCGGATCCCCCCCAGTTCTGCTTATCTAAGCACATCCAGTTTGGGCCAGTTTTTTGACCCACTGCTCACTTTCAGCCCCAATGTCTCCTGCTTTGAGCTGAATGTGTGGTCCATTGTGAGTGTGGTAAAAGGTTGGCAGCACAGGGACCACCAAAGTGAAGGAAAAGCCCAGTGGCCTCTATTCGCATGAGGTGTCACTGAGGCCTGTACCAGAAACCAAATGATTTTTAACACCATCTTCTATTTATGTATCTACTCTGAAAGTAACCATTAGTCACATTTATATCCTGAATAATTAAATGCACCCAGTAGAGTTTTCTTCTTTCCCACCTCAAACCACCTCTCAGGTGCTTGCCCTGATTTGCATGAAGCCCAGGACAACCATGGCATATGCTATTAGATTAATGATCAGGCTAATGTCGGCGTGTATATATATTTGGCAAAGTGTAACAGCAAGTCTATTAAATTGCAAATGAGGCTTTGAAATGACATGTGTAAATAGGGCTCTTAACTTTGAAGCATATGAAAAATGCTGAATGCATTTTCTGCCTCATAAAAAGGTTTGCAAAGGCAATTTTTGGAAAATATTTGGATACCCTGTCTTATTTTGCAGGTACCAATTTTTTCTATTCGACCCATTAGCAGCTTGAAACTGATGAATGTCTTGTAGCCCCCTTTTCAGCTTGCAGACATGTCCAGTGTTTGAGGTCCATAATTGCCCTTTTAATTTCTCATTACATGGATCATTTCATGTGCAGGTCTATAGCTGATGAGATGTTTCCAGCTGAGATCATTTCAGATTGAGACTCCACTTATTTCTTTTTTTTTTTTTTAAAACATTTTGAAGGTGGTCACAACTTGCAGGTGAGCAGGAAATGAGAGAGTCCCTGTTGACCTGACAGCACCATTTACCTTCTCAGTGTTAACAGTTGTGTGCAGAACTCTGTGCTCCTGCTGCATCTGTCATTTTTCAGCAGGAAACACTTCACCACATAATACGAGCAGCTGCTGTTTGTGACGTTCATTTTCACTCCAGGCACCCTCCAACTCTTCGACCTGGCCATTGCCTGGCTGATGTCATGTATTGCAACTGTGGCATAGGTTTTTTCCGATATGCAACATATGCCTATCGGGTATGAAGAACACAGCAGGAGTTTGGCGGGGTCAGACGCTTTCAAAGCAACAAGACATTTTTCAGAACATTCAGGTGATGGGTGGCGCCTGGGTAGAACATGCAGAGTGCAGGATATGATGGGTAAATTCTGCTGCAGGGAGTTTTTATTCACAGAATGCCGAGAAGAAGCTACTGACTGAATGTATATTTTTGTGTTGATAGCCGTACAAGCTGAAATCGTCTAAAGTGGTATACAGGCAAGCAGAAACGAGCACAAAGCAGCTACACTCCATCACATGTTAGAGACGTCATCAACACACCTACTTGTTCGCTGTGAAATTTCTGGAAATATTCCTTCTGTATTCTCACGTGGGTTCACTTAAACAACGGCTGGCTGGAAAAGTTGTAGAAAGAGTCTGGATTAACCGACTCTCACGTACAGCTCCTCTCGAAAATTTCCGGAAAATGTCTAGACTTCAGTTCATGTCTGAAAGCAGCTTCAGCTAACACTAAATCTCCCTTTCCTGTTTGTGATTTATGGCATGCATGCACTATACAGGAATGTGTATAAAGACAAACGCATGTTCATTCGCATCTCTGTGTGCACGCTAGTTGAGCATGAGCTACGAACAAAACGAGGATCTGCTCAACAATTGGCGCCCCCGTGTGGCCAAAAAACTGCACAGGCTTCCTTTTGAGCTTCGCTACAGCAAAAAGAAAAATCTAAGAAATAAACCTGTCTCGTTTTATAGTGCAGAAGGGTCTGCTGGAAAGAGTCTCATCCCTCGCTGATGAAAACATGCAGATAACTTATTGCCCATCATGTTTAATTCCCAGGCCCGAAGCCATCTATACTTGATTTCCATGATAATGTCTCTGCTTGTAGATTCTGGTGATTACTGGATCTTAACATGTCAGCAGAGAACTTGGCAGGGTCGGCCTGGTGCTGCATGACAGATCTGCAGCCATATTCATTTTCTTGCAGCTCACAGGCGGACTCATCCAGCCTCACACAGCTCTGGATGGGAGCAGCTGGGAGGCTCAAATGTCTCAAACACATTATTAATGTGTATGAGTAGAGCAAGGCTAACATTGCCAATAGAAATCTCAGTTATCACTCTGTCTCTAACCTTGATGTATCAGTTGGATCTCTTTATAGTTTTGAGTAATGAGCCTGAGAATAATGGATGTTGTGGGGGTGGGAGGGAAAGAAAGTCGTGATCTGTTGCCCATTCAAACAACAGTTTTCAAACACGATAAGCTGCGGTGTGTTCATATTTCATGAGTTTGATGTCAGTGGCGCTAGCTAAGTTCAGATCTGGATGTTCATTTTCTTTTTGTTTGGAAAAGAAACACCTTGGCATAAAGTAAAAGGAATTTAATTTTACAAGGTTCTTCAAAGAGATCAGTCTTCAGAACTGTGTCCCGTTTTTCACTCTCGTAGTATTTACTAGTTTGCCTCGTGCTGCTTCACGGAGCTTTTCATTGCCACTTACAACAAGTGTGTTGGTTGCATAAACAGCTACACACAAGTTTTTAAATTGTTTCAGTTTGGGTCTGAAGGTTTGCCAGCGTAATAATTGAGCTGGCAATTTTGTTTAATTTTGGAATTGTCCGCGTAAGAAAAGGGAATAATCAAAGAAAATGTGGGTTTTGTGCCCATGAGCTGCTGACTGTGCGTGCGTGCTCTCCGAAAATCAAGTCATCAGCCCCTGACCGCGGTGATGACACAGGCCCATATGACACCATGCCGGCCTCTGATATGCTTTTTGTCCAGAGAACAAGAGCAGTGTCATTCCACACATTCCTTAGCGGAGCCTCTGTTCTCTCAGGATGACCTTCAACTTATCTCTCCATCAGAGCATGTCTGGGAGAGAGAGGAGGAGCCGGACAAGAGAGGTGGGGGTGGTAGGGTGAGGGGTACAATCTCTCTCACACACGCACACGAGCACAAAACTGGTCTAGCTTGTCCAGCTAAGAAAACCCACAGAACTTGCTCACAATATTGTTCTTTTTTGTGTGTGAGAGTCTGTAACTGTAAGGAATTAAATCTTCTTTGTGTGTGGTTGGTGTCGGTGTGAGTTCTGGGTGTTTCATCTTTGTCAGAGCCACTGTCAAGATCTTACCGATAAGATCTTCGGAGTCAGGAAGTTCTATGAAGTGAAGTAATTTTGGATTTTTCCCACTTCAGTGAGGATCTATTTCAGGACTAATCTTTGGGTTTAGGGCTCCACTTACATTTAGGTGCACCATAGAAAATGGAATGAATTTAATTATCATAGAGGCCCAGCAAACATGTCTCAATTTTTCGAGGTTAACATCAAACCAGACAAGCCAGCTCTCCCATCATGATGTAACGGTTGAGGTCCCAAAATGGCTGAGGTGGCTCCTGTGGACGACTGGCTCAACTTTCATTCTGGTCTCTCCAGGCTACCCACACAGGAAGCTGACTTGAGAATTTGGTATTGCTTGCCAAGGTTGTCTCCACACTAATATCACCACTCAGCTCAGCCCCCCACCCAAAGAGGGTCCTTACACTTACTGCATGTACTGTTGTAGATCAGGTTCTGGTGGTTTCTGCTGCTCCGCGCACTCACGCACACGTCTGCCCGGATAGGAAACAGTGCTGGCGTCCCAGCTCCCAACTCTCAACTTCAGCCTTCCACTTTCGTACTCAAAATGTCAGCTTCACTTTATTAAGTCATTTCAGCCCCATAGGATCCAAGAACCGCACTAAATCTGTCACTCGTCCATAATGCAGGCCAAGGAAGCCCTGAGTACTGTTGCTAGAATATTACCTCTTGTCACAGTAATGGAGTCATTTTGGAGGAGTGAATGTAGGTGGGGAGACGTCTGCGGGCCTCGGCTCTGTGGAGTCTGACTCGCGACTCTGCGATCGTGTATTAACTTCTTTATACTGTGTGCTTGACCAGACACTACAACAAGATTTACTGCTGCTGCGAAGAGCTACTGTCACAACACTCTAAGTGATAATTGGATGTCAGTCTAAAACTGAAAATAACATATTATATAAACCAGAAAAGTGCAGCAAGTCTTCACACAGAAGTTTGAACTGCAGTGTTTGGCTTTTTGTTGCTTGATAAATGACCAGTGATTGATTTAGCATAAGGCAAACTTGCCATCTGTTTTATTTATGAATTGGTTAATTCTTCATTGACTGATGTAGCCTAAATAAACCTGAACCACAGAGGTTGCTACATTTCATGTGTAGGATGTGTACTTGCTGCTCGTACAGAAGAGCTAGTGAATTAGTAAAGCAGTGGTATGAGGTGGTGCTTAACTTTGTGTTCGTGTTGTTTCACCCCACAACTCTGATTGACAGATTAAATTACTTCAGGCTCTCAGCAACAGTACGCCTGCAAAAACAACGTTACCTAAGAACAATGTAGCTGTTGGGAGTTCATATTTTGTGTATGTAGGGGATAGCTGCGGTTCAGTGGGGACTTGTGAAACATTACGCTGTGCACACATCATTAGCTCTTTGGTTGGACGTGGAGTGAAGTTAAACAGGCGCAGCATCAATGTACATAACTGAATAGATGAAAGTATTAGTGCTTCCATGCATTGATTTTTCGTGATTTCAGCTTGTGTGTGTGTGTGTGTATATGTGCGTGCATGTGTGTGTGAGGGTCCAACTAAAGCCCTGTAGACTTTTCACATAACTCCCTCTTATGGCCCCGTAAAGCCTGATAGCCAAACGCCACAGGACTAATTGGAGAATGTGTGACTATGTAGTTGCCTACAGCCGAGGTCGCGGGATGTCATAACCCAGCTAATCAACATCAACTGCCTGCAAATTAGCAACACATGCTGCCTAGTTACAGAGGGAGGGTGTGGGCCTGGGTTCGGTGCAGCAGGTGGGGACTAGCTGATGAGCATGCTTCAGAGCTGTGGGTGTTGGGGAAGAGATACAGTCAATATCTTTTGCTTGGGATTGTTTAGCACTTGTGGCTTGTTATCGTCTGAGCTGCTGCGATTTTGTTGTTTGTGCTGCTTTTATTCAAGAAGCCGACCGAAGTGTAATCGATTGATGGATTTCTTCCCTCAGAAAATCAGCGGACTTGAAAGACTTTTCTCTGATTCTGCAGGGTGTGCTGCAGTGCAGATTAAACCGGTTCTCCACTCCTCTCAGTAGAAAAGCAGAGCTGAGAAGAGGCCCATTGCCATTTAACATTATGCATGGATGAGTCCCAGAGCACATTACACATTTGTCAAAACCATGAACAGCTACTTGCTCTGAGCTCCCTGTATAGTGCTCTGCCTACTGAAAGCTTCCCAGATGGCTACTCCACTATCAGCAGAAAATCTGACTTGGAGGTGACTCGGCACTCAAGTTCCGACCAAAGCTCACTGTGGATTTAAGCTACCATGCATGGGAAGAGAGGCTAGTGGCACAATGCTCAGATGGACCTCCTGAAAAAAAAAAGCACACAGTCGCCACACTTGCCTTCCGTTGCACTCGTAATTAGCTTCTCGACGTTTCAGTCATGATTTAGGCCTGGACCGGAAACCTCCCCGTTCCCCAAACGGAGAGTATAAATCTTCTTAAAGCCAGCCCAGTAAGAGCGCGGGCAAAATGCCGAGGGCCGTGAACTGTAACGGTGTTCATGTCTACACAGATGAGCCATTCTTATTTCATTAGCAGACTACGTAGAGAGCCCCTTCCACCCCATGCAAGTGATAAATTGCATCTTCTTAGGAGCGCCTGGTGATTTAGAGTGGGTCTGATTCAGGAGCTGAAGCAGGCAGCAATGTTAAACTTGGCAGTGTGGGTCTGTGCTGAGCTGTGCTGGGCCAGGGAAGTGGATGACTGAGTTAAAGCTTGCCTCAGCATCCAGCTGGAGCTGAGCTCATCTCCCTGCTCTGACTCAGGCCTGAGTGAAGCAGCAGATGATGTGTGTGTGTGTGTGTGTGTGTGTGTGTGTGTGTGTGTGTGTGTGTGTGTGTGTGTGTGTGTGTGTTGGAGAGGAGGTGTATTTACAGACATCATTAATATCTCCCTGCCCTGCGTGGCCACATTGTTGGAGTTAGACATCATCAGTCAGAGGAGGGAGAGCGATGCTTAGCGGCCCCAGTAATGACCTAAATCTCTTTTAGTGTTTTTAAAACTGTCCCTTCAGGTTATTCTCCTCAGTACAAACACATTTCAGCACACTTAGTTCTGTCGCTGCTTTAAGATTGAAATCTTTTGTTGAAATGATCTTGGTTTTTGTATCTCCTGGTTCAAATTTAGGATTTAAACATCCTAAATTTGAACCAGGAGATACAAGGCCAAGAAACCTTTTATTTTAATCTCTATTTTAGTGTAAGGGCTTCTACGTTAAAACACTTTGAGTTTAATAATAAGAGATTTCTTTATCTTTAATTTTGTGCTGTCCTTTGTTCACTGGTTAGAAGTGACCCAACTGGAATTAGGTGATATCCTCCGTTTCCTTGTACCAAACCTTTTCACAGACATTTCTGCAAAATGATTTTATAATTTTTTTAATACTTGTTTGAGTCCAGTGACATTTTCTTAATACTAGTTGGAGCCATCTGGCTTCTCCTGCCGTGTTTCAAGCTCCCTTGCTGCTAGAAAATCCCTGAAGTCTGTGGCATTGAGGGAATTATCTGACTTTCACTGACAAAAATTCTGTGAAATGAATATGAAAATTCTGCAAGACAGTGTTGCAGTGCACAAACGTATGCATTATACAGAAAAATGTTTTGAATTGGATTAAGATAAAATTATTTTGAATGCATGCAAACACAATCTGAACATTGTAAACGATCGTTCCAAGTTTGCGGCTCCTCCACTTTTCCATCATTGTTGCTGTTTTTACAAAAGCATTTTTTTCTCCAGGTCCCATTTGAACAGAATTAGTGGTACTCTACAAAGCGGAAGATCTATATTTTGTTGATTAAACTTTTATAAATGTGACTTTAAAAAAGTTGTTTTCTAACTTAAGTTTGGATTGTTTATCATGGCAAGAATCTTTTGACCTTGTAAAGCTGATGGGGCGAACAACTAGAAATATCTGGTTCTCTCTCTGGTTCACTTGTTAGTGCAGCTCATGTGCAGTGGGTTTATTTGAGCTTTTTTGTGGCCTGTTGCTGCTGGAAAACCAAAACAATGAGATGCAACAGGCTAAAACAGGCTTAAATATACTGTGTTCACCTTTCACATTATACAGAGTCATTTGACCCAGTGTTGATATAAAAAGAACTGTTACCAACATTCAGCTGCAGATCTTGGATCTAGTTTATTCACTTCAAGGTAGGGTTGGTCATTTGTTTCTGAGATACTTTTTATATCTTATTATTTTTTTAAATATAATAATATTAAAAAGGCTGGCGTATGTTGCCCTCGCAGGTCTGTAATAAACACAACCAATCGTTTCATTCAGACCAAATGAAATGATTGGCTGGTGTACCTGTCTGTCACTAACTCACCTGCCTGCCCCCACTTTTCTGTGTTCTCATAGGCTCTCACTGCACATGTCTTCAGCTGGAGAGACATACACAGCTGAAGCAGAGATGATAGTGAGAAAAGTCGCCTTCTAGCTGTTGTCAGTCAGTGCACGTTCACATCTTTCGAGGATTTAGCTTTGAGAGAGAGAGGGCTGATGGGAGTGGGTGGGATGTAGCGGTTGCATTTTTTCAAAGTGTAGCCTGCTCTTGCTAACATTTTCAGGATGATCAACCCTAGCTTTAAAGCAAGTATCTTTTTATGTCCCCTTTGCTGTGTCAGTGAGCTGACTTCTTTGTCTGGTCATCCCAGGCAAAGGCTGCACAGAGTGTACTGAGCTGAGCAGGGTTTATGTTTTATTAATTCTGGGCTTCTGTTTGGTTCTGGGTAGAATGTTCTAATTTAAAAGTTTTTAAAAGATAGATATGATATCGTCTTGCTCTAAATCCTGACATGACATGTTATGTACGACATTAGCAGCACTTCTGGGTGTGTTCTGTTTTTGCTCCAGACCCTGGCGGGGCAGCTCCCTCCTCGATGCCCCCCCCCCACCAACAGGTGCCGCTACTATTCTCAGTGTTCGCAGCTTCCATCATGACCGGTCTTGCATGTTGCTGCATGGCGCTTGGTGTGCCTGGGTGTGTTTTCGCCATTTTCAGATGTCAGTTATCGTCCTTGGATCCTGAAGTTACAAGTCTGCGGCTTGTTCACACGCTCTCAGCCTGGCACTGATACCTCACCTCGAAACTGGAGCTGTATATCAGCCCTTAATTTGGCATGAGCAACACCGATCTGTTTTGTCGCCACGCTTGGATGGCACGAAGTGTCAAAGCAATCGGCGTTGGTGGAAACTAATAGGACGGATGAGCACATAGCCGTGTAACTTCATCTTCAGCCTGCACATGCCTTCAAGTGGATTTGCCCTGATAACCACCTGCATAAACTAGTGCTGAGTGCATAAAAAAAACATATATATCCAAGAGGCGGTGCGACAGCTCATAAACAGTCTTTATTAATAGCCGGCGCTTTCAGATGTTGGTGTTCGAGCAGGAGGTATTCTGGGTAGTTTGCCTCCTGAAACACTGGCATGCTGTTCACTCGCATAGACACATAAACCTTCTCCTCAACCGCCCAGCTTTATGTTTATCCTGGATTAGGTCATTTGTATCCGTACACCTTGGAGGCCTGCTTTTAGCAGCAGAGGCTGAAAGTGAGTGAGGGCTCTGTCTGAGCGCTAGAAGCCTTTTCTCCTCCGGATTGTTCTCGCACTGAAAGAGACGGTGTGCGGTTGCTCCCTCTCCCATCACAGCTCAGGTTGTACTTGTGCTGTGTGTTTGTGTGATAGTCGTGAGTGGCGTGCCGCTCACATCCAAACGTCCTTCGTGTGACATGGGGTTTTGATTATGAATCGTTGTAGCTGCCTTTTGCATGTGCACACTGTTTTCCAACTGTGTGTGCATACGTGTGTGGTGTGTGTTTGCGTATGTGTGGTTTACTCTTAAAGGTCCACATTCATCCAGTGAGGCCTAGTGGTGGCCAGGAGCTCGCCCGAGCACACAACAGAGCGCCTGTTGTGTGATTGGTCTGTAGCAGCATCAGCTCCTGTGGGAGAGCCATAAAAAACATGCCTCGGTCAAGAATCCAATTTCTTATACAACTTTTAGTCATCCTTAAGCCTGGATTCTGAGGGTACTGAGTCAATCGTGAGCAGCCTCAATGACGTTTGCACAGTTTGGCCAGCAGACTTACAAAACAGTGGTTACTTGTTTTTAGGGAACTTTTTTGTTTCAAAGCTTTTATTGTTTCACAAACCTGTCCTCCCACCCATCCCAGACATGAAGCCTGAGGAAAAGAATGAGCCCAGCAGCATCTCAGCTGATTAAATCTGCATCATTACTGTGATTGATTAGATTAGTATGGCGTCTCCTTGAAAAGGTGTGCGTGTTTTGAAGTAGCTGCCGTGTTCATATTTCAAGGAGCCCTCGCTAAAAGTTGTCACTGATCTCCTCTTTTTCATTTACTTTAACAAGACGGATTTGTTATCGCAGCAGACGTGTCCGTTGTCACCACTTGTCACGTTATCAAAAAGAAGAAAAAAAAATCGGAATAAATCTAATTATGTGCACGGTGCTCAAGTAAAATCAAAGATGTGGCTGAAAGCGAGGTGTTTTTAATCAGGTTGTGTTTACACTGTTGATAACCTTACATAGATTAAAGCACCAACATGACAATCACTGTAATTGCCTCGAAAATGAAGTACATATCTTCTCTCTCATGTTTTGGAAAAGTGAGCTACTGTAAACATCACACTGTGCCGGGCTGCTTCATAAAACTTTCTGTGTCCATTTAAAGTTGAGTTGTCAACAGATTCATCCATCTTGTCAGCTTCAATTTGCAAGCCTCAAATTTGTGTCTGCTCTAAACAAACTAATGCAATGTTTTTTACCTGCCTCGGTGCACGTCACATAACATTCAAACTCAACATTTAAACTCTGTGGGTGACAGAGCCTTCAGCTGCTCTGCCCCACGACTCTGGAAAGCTCTGCCACCTCAACTGGACAAACGCATCTGAATAGATCAGTCTACCATACATACAATCTTACTCTTCGATTTACTTTATTAATGCGTTTATTAATGATATATTGTAAGGGGTCGTGAAATAAAATGTATTATTATTAGTTATTTATTATAACCTCCTCTATCAGGAGGGACTTCATTTGACGAAAGAAAGTGATGTGATCTATTCGGTGCTTAGACCCTTTGTGATGTCATGAGGGTTGACTGGGGGGGTGTGGCCGCATAGTATAGGAAACCCCCCTCAGGGGTCCAGACATTGGTGGATATGGAGACTGGAGGTGACTGGGGAGGAGGGTCACAGTGAATCAATGAAATGACAGCTGACAGCGACAAAGAGGGGAACAGGTTTAAGATTCTACAGCAACAACATAATTGGCTGATGGAGATCATGGCAAAATCTGATTGGATTACCGTAAACCTCCAACAGTCAGCTGCTTAAAAGAGACAGGGCTATTGATGGAGGATTGTGAATGAATGAGACGGGAAAAGTCTTCCTGATTGACCTCTGTGTCAGCTACGTCTTAGTGTGGTCAGATTGTTCATAAAATGGCTGAACTGTGAGGCAGGGAAGGGGAAGCTGTCGAGGAGACGGATGGACAAAGGCAAGTGGAAAATAAACAGGAGGATGAGGAGTAACCAGCATGTGCTTCTTTCTGTCTTTCTTCTTTTTTTTTTACAGCAAGAGGAAGACGTGTGCGTACTTCAAGAAAAACTCTTTCTTCTTTCTGCCAGCACTGACTCTCGTAAAATCATATTTTTCTTTTTCATGAAGCAAGCAAAAGAAAAATCTGCCTTCAGAGGTCACATACTTGAAAAGTTCCCTCGGTACAAACTTATTCTAAGAACTTCTTTGAGTTGCGTGACATTTTCTTAATACTAGTCGGAGCCATCTGGCTTCTTCCGCCTTGTTTCAACCCCCCCTGCTGCTAGAAAATCCCTGAAGTCTGTGGCGGTGAGGGAATTATCTGACCCTTTTCACAGAAGTTTCAAAGTAAAACTCTGAATATGAAAACTCTGCAGGACATTGTTGCAGTGAAAAATTGTTTCCTCAGTCTTTAATCGGATTAAGATCGAATTATCTCAAATGCATAATCACAACATTGTACATAATGTCTCCGAGTTTGCAGCTCCTCCACCTTTCCCTCATTGTTGCTGTCTTTAGAAGGGTAGGTTTTTTTTCCTCCCTTCGTCTCTTCTCCCCCAGGTCCCTCTTGGTTTGATTCGTATTATATCTTCCAAATCTGCAGCTCACTACGATGGCATAACTCTTCATGATAGCTGGATTTGTGCTAAGGCTGCTGTCAGAACAGGATATCTTGCTAATGTGTTCAGCAGGCCTCGGCACAATAGAGGACAAGGGACGGTGAGAGAGAGAGAGATTGAGAGGGAGAGGGAGGATGGAGGAGAAAGAGAGGATAACAGAATAGAGAAGGAGAATTTAGAAACACAAGGATAAAGTCTTTATTGGGCTTTAAGTGAAGGATGAATCTGTCTGAGGTGTCGATGCTCTGCTCTAAGTAGATTGTTGCAGGACAGTGTGGCTGTTTCTCCTCCTCTACCTCTCGTCTTCTCCATTTCGGAGCGAGTGAGTTGGCCTGACACGCACGGCACAGCTGCGCCCACAGCTGTGCGTCGGCCCACAGCAGACCCCGCTCTTTATCAGCTTGATTGGTCACATCTGGCGTCATTACTTCCACCTTTGGGCTGTCCGGCGTGGAGCCTGGATGTTGGGGGAGGGGGCCGGGTATTGGTGGACAGGGGTTGGGTTTTGGAGCGAGCTCCTGGGGGCGGTGGTACTGGATGTAAGGGTTTAGCTAAAAGCAACATGGCAGTGTTTGTGTTTGCTGGGGCCGGACCCCCTCCACTCTCCTCCTCCCTGGTTTGTTTTTCCTCTCGGTGCCCTCTGGGTCTTCCAGCACACTGGGCCAAAAGATTGTCTTCAGTGCAGTAGTATTCTTTCACTCAGACCTGTCGTGGGGCTTCATGCTAAATGCAGTGTGTGAGGGGAAAACTACTATTTGGACTTGTTGAGTGAAGAAAAACACGGAGCAGATATCCACTCCTCCGTGGTAGCTAATCCTAAACACATTTTGGTATATGTCTGATTTTGACAGAATTTCTGCTAAATAAGTAAATAAATATATAAAATACATGCATTATTAATCAAAAACTCTAGGCATGCATATGCAGTCCACATAGCAGATGGTGCATCGAGATAAGCAGCGGTGCAAACTCTCCCGTCAGATGCCGCATTGCAGAAGAAGAAGTTGCGGCGAGATTATATAATTAAAAAACCTCAGACAAACCACAGGTGATGTTGGAAAACCTGATGGAAACATGATATGTGTTTCTTTGATCCACGGTATGTGGGGAGTTTACAGTTTCCTCATTGATTTGCACAGATCGGATCTTTTCGTGCCCGCCTATAGTCGTCCCTTCAAGAGGTGGCAGCTTTTAGGGTTTAAGTCACATACTTTATGTATGTTATGAATATTTATATATATATATAATATATTCATTAATTAGAGCAGTCCATCTCTAAATAAGAAGACTGCTTGAACATACTATATTTCAAACTTTCAGAAGAAGTTCTGAAAGCTGGCATTCATTTTCGTCTTTAATCAAATAAATTTGAAACAACCATGTTGAACTTTTGACACCGATATTGATATTGATATTATTTTAAAGTGAGAGAAATTTCATTTTGTATCAACTCTGGAAACTGTGTCAGCGTTCGGTGGGAGTCTGCTAAAATGTACATGAAATAGGATGCAAGAATAACAAAAGCAAGAGACGACATGTTTTGTTTGTGTAGAAAATGAGTCTCCTTTGACACGAGCCTCTGACGTAGACGTCTCTCATCCGCCCTCACACAGAGTTTCTTCATTTCCAGAACAGCCTCACAGTACCTCACACCCTTTAAGGCCCAGACCCTTTATTTTCCATCAGCTTCATTTCCTTTTTTCCCCCCTTTGGACCACTCTTAGCGCCGTGGAAGTCGCTGTCATTGCGAGATGCCTAGAAGCGGCAAAAGCAAAGCCAGTGACAAATAAGATCAAGTACGTTGTACACATGCAGAGTAGCGTGTTACATGGAGGCTAAGTAACAAAGGGTTTTTAAGCCTCTGAACGCTGCGTAGCCAGAGCTAATTCTCTGCACATGTGCTGAGTTGTATCCCTCTGGCTCTGCAGCCAGGGAGTCATGATCCAGATGCAGATACACGGCTCTGAACTGAGCTGACCTCCCCGTGGCACAAGGATCTGCATCAGGGCCTCGTGCCCGTCTGATGACGTACTACGCAGGTTAAAATCCGACCGCTGCCTGCACAGACTCTGACTGTATGTCAGCCATCATAGCTGGACGGGCGCTGAGTGAAGAGGACGATTGTTCTGTTTCTAAATTCTCTCTGTCTCTCTCTTTTCTCTGCGAGGACATGAAGTGTAAACCCCCCCACCCCCCAAGAGGAACCAGTTTCCTGCCATGCCTCCGCGCTGAAATCAGATCCCAGCGTCGCTCAGGCCTTGTTTTTCTTGGCAAGGGCCGCACACAGACACTCACACAGAGCTGAGTCTCCCGACCATTTCCACCCACCATCGCGACCTCTGTATTTTTCCCCTCGCTCCGTCTTGCTCACGCCTTTATAAACTCACAAGGAAACCAGGCTTTGATCGACTTTCCCACCAAACTAGTTTTCACATTACCAGAGCGTAAATATTTCACAGATATAAAGCTGTGTGCTGAGGTTCTGCCTGACTGTTTATGAAGAAAAAAAAACTCGTGATGAGGAGAGATGCTAGACTTGCATGTTTCTCCAGCCATTTTGGGGCTGTAATTTGAGCCCATGCAGGCCGTTCAGCCAGCACATATTTTAATGACATTTAAACATCTCCAGATGTAATTTGAAAAAGGTCCAAACTAATGCTTCATGAGACTTTTCGGATGATATTTTTCTCCCTGTGGCAGACTGATGCATCCTGTTTTACAGATGCGTTTTACAGTAAGTTCTCCCTCCTTTTCTGACACTGAACAACCTCAAAACTCCTCAAAGGCTCGTCTTTGTCGGGCAGGGCAGCATTCCACTGAGTTTTTTTTTTTTGAATTTCCTTCCTCCGGTTTGGAGCTTTACTATCCCCTCGGCTTGGCCCAAGTGCGGCTAACTTGACAGAATGTAAGTGATGCAAAGTAAGCGTATTGTTTTCCAACGCAGCTCTGTGGCTTGTGGGAACAGGGTTGTAAAGAGGCTTTGAATGACAGAAGCGTGCACTCTGGTCAGTATGCTCATTGTCGTCTGGTGTTTACATGCCTTTGGCCCTCGCACCACTGCCATGCCCCGGGGCCGTTTAACTGCACACCCGTGAGTTAGTGCTGTCTGTTGAAAAGGTGCTCTGTCTCAGGATCCCAGAGGTGTGTGTGTGTGTGTGTGTGTGTGTGTGTGTGTGTGTGTGTGTGTGTGTGTGTGTGTGTGTGTGTGTGTGTGTGTGTGTGTGTGTGTGTGTGTGTGTGTGTGTGTGTGTGTGTGTGTGTGTGTGTGTGTGTGTGTGTGCGTGCGCGTGCGTGCGCGCACAAGGCCCACATTCCCACCGCCTGTCTGCTTGTGTTTGTGTGGTTACTTGTGTGTACACACACACATGCAGGGCCGAGGGGGTGGGGAGCACTACAACAACAAACTGGGCTCATCGGTGACATTAAACAGTCCCATATTTCAGGAAGAAGGCAAACAGAGCTTGCTGCTGTGCTGCATTTGCATTTCTTTCAAGTGCATGCAAGTCAGCTTAGCACTTGAAAGAAGGAGTCGTTCTCACAAGGACATTAAATCCAGAATCAAACTCATTGATGCAAGTTTAGTTATCTCAGGCTATTAACTCTCCAGCTCCCTCTGTCCCTCTCCCCCTCTTACCTACAGCGGCGAGCAAATGAAACCCATATGCCAGTCGCGCAGGCATTGTGAGTTACTGAATCGAAAAATGACCCTGTGCTTGGATTCCCATCTATTCGCCATGCGATGTTTTCCACTGAGGTTGTAGCGAGCTGCGAGGAGGCAGGACGGAGAGACGAGTCGGGGCCCTCGTCTGCCGCTCCACGTCACCAAGCAGCCTGTGGAGATATCACACAATTACAGCTGTTTAAATACATAGACATGCCTTGTTATGTAGCCGACAGACACTGACCACAGGCCCCCTTCCTCACCGCCTCGCCGGAGCCTTCACGTGTCTCCGTCCCCTACTCATTACGCAAGGATACAGCTGAGCCTCCTTTTTTTCCCCCTCATTCTTTTTTTGTCTCTGCTGCCTAATTTGATTTGAGGCTCTGTGGATGTTAGAGCCTGATCTCTGCACATCCGAGTGTCGTGTTGTTGTTGCATGTTGTAAAATGTTGTTGTTCTCCCAGCTTTCCCATGACTTGTAATTAGAGGCGTGTGACGCGTGGGTGGCTAAGAAAAAAAAAAAAGGTGATGGCTAGGATGAGGCAGGGGCTGTCTTCCCTTCAATCCCCCCACACCGAGCACCCCCCCCCCCCCCCCCCCCCCACCCCCCCCCACCCCACCCGTGGTGTGTGTCTCCAGCCGAGGCCAAATTAAAAGCCTGTGCGACTCACATTCACATTCAATTAAAAGCTCCCCTCTGCGGCCGCGCAGAAACAGCTGCAGAGACTCCATGCTGTCTGTTCTTTTCAGTTGTTGTCGAGAAGGTTGTGGCTCGTCTCCTGTCGGAGGTTTACCCCCCCCCCCACACACACACATGCACACACACACACATTAGACACTGGGAGAGAACAGCAAAGATAACGCAAGCCGAAATCACATCCAAATGTTTACATGAGTGGCGGTGTCCCTGTTTCATCATTCCCTTATCGCTCCAGTATAATAAGGCGCAATTACAGAAAAGATAGCGCGACGTGGACAACAAGGCAGCTAGAGAGGGAAGTGAGTAATAGCTTGTAAACAGATACTCTCCAGCCTCGTATTCTTTGATGGAAAAAGATGTGCCTCAAAGACCTGAATGAGCCCGTCCGCAATTATGCCTTATTTGCTGATTTGAATGCCGGTCAGACTTTCCACATCAGAAGCTCTGATAAGACATCTCACTGTTATCATTACCCCAGCTTGAACTGCTGTTTGCACACTGCAAAATGCTTCATTGTAGTAGGCTGTGCATTTCTGAGTCTTCTGTGTTGTCAGAGTGAACACAAAGAAGAAATTGCTCTTGAAACCACCATCTGTCCGCTTATATACACAGTGGAAATTCAGCTGGTGGTCCAGAACTTAAGAGTATAACGTACACAGCATGTTAAGATTTAGATTTGTAGGTGGGAAGCGTTCTCGCAGTGTTAAACCGCTATTACTCAAAATGACACGCGAGAGCTAAACATCGCAAATGTCCTAAAACACATATTCATCAGCCGTAAACAGACGCTCTTGCAGCCAGAGTTCAGGTAATACTTTTCACTTTGCACCGATTATGAGTCCTGAGATCTTCTGCATGCATCAAGTCAGGTCTAGTGTTGGGTGGCCACGTCTCTCCCCCCTGCGTGGAGGTAGGGAGAAATGATAATGCGGTCAGTGATGGTACGCGCCGGCTGGCCACGAGGGCCGAAGCTCCGCGTCTGATCCGACCTAAATTTAAACCTGTGGACAGACGAGTCTAGCCAGCGGCCAGCCGCTGATCAGAGAGAGAGAGAGAGAGAGAGAGAGAGACTTTTAAGCCTGTCCTCCTACTCTCATCCGTCCCTCCTCTGGTCTCCCTCACTCCCCTCATCTGTTTTCTCCCTCACTTCTTCTTTAAACTCTTTAAACGGATACTTTTAAACTCATGTTCTCAGGCCTCCAGGCCTGTATATATATATATTAGTACTTAGAGCATTGTTGAGATGAAGTACAGTGCTCCGGCAGGGATTCTTTATCTTCAGTCCTCTCACTATTGTCTCTTAGATTTCAAAAGCTGTCATTTGCACTAATTATCCACATTATTTTCCTTAACAAAGTACATCTGGCCTGTCTCGGCTTCTGAAAACAAAAGTGAATAAATTGGTACAAAAGTTGTTTTCATTCGTTGTTACGAGTCCCTGGGAGGATGTTTCCTTGAAAAAAAATCCTCCGGCACACTGGAAGTGATGTTTTATAGATTCAGCTGGAATCGGTTGCTTTGTTTTGAAATACCAGTAAATAAAATGCGAAGGAACAGCATGTGATTGTTACCATGCCTGAAGAAAGACAAAGGAAGTCAGGACATGATAAATTGCAACAAAAAAGCACAACAAAGTGTGTGATATTTTACAACGTATAGGTTTAAAAATGATTGACAGCTTGATTTTGAAGGTTTTGATTGATTGTAATCAGACCCGGGCAGACAGACGCTTTGTACAGGACATACTTGTTTGGGGTTATGATAACAATATAGTCTGTTGTTCTGGGAAGAAAGTTGGCTCACTCTCCCTGATGTGCTTGCACAGCCTTTCCTTATCTCCGCTCTGAATGCTTTGGCTCCTCAAGTCATGTAATAGATGGGAGAGTTGAGACAGTCTCAATGGAAGATTGGAAATAATTCAAAAACACAGACAGATGTTCACAGAAACAGAACCGCTATTATGCTGCATTTGTCTGCTTTGTTTTATTGGTGCGCTGAGGATCAGCCTGGCGTTTATGTGACAATGGGGAGAAAAAAAAAAAACCTGGCTGTACACGCGCTCGTCTGTGCCTCATACCCTCAAATGCAGCAGATTTGAGCCCAGTCCCACATGGCTTATGCCTTCCAGGGCTGAGCTAAGCCAGTGGAGACGCATCAGCTGGGAGCTGATCGGACCTCCACGCCAGACGGATCAGAGACAGACAAGATATGTTTCCATTCTGGCTCTGTCCACCTTCCTTCCTTCCCTTCTTTCATCCCCATATTTCCACCCTGTCTGCTTTCTCTCTCTCTCTCTCTCTCTGTCTCTCTCTCTCTCTCTGCCTGCCTGCCTGTCTGTCTCTCTCTCTCTCTCTCTCTCTCTCTCTCTCTCTCTCTCTGTTGCACCATTCTTCTCCTCCCTGTAATCAGGGCTCTTTGAAGTGGGCCGAGGAGACGGATTAGAGTGGGACCTGTAGGGTCTTTGACCTGGGGTGAGCTGGGGACGAGTAATTAGACAGGGAATTAAGAGGAAGCCCAGCCCCTCTCTGTGTCTCTCATGAATTGTGTGCTCCTGTATCAGAGCCACGCTATTTGCTGAACTTTTATTTGAGATGTTTGTGAAATAGTTTTCCAGCAGCAGCAGCATATTGTTGTGAGATGCAGTAAAAGAAGCAATTGGGCTTTTTTCCCCAATCTCTATTAACAAAACTCATGTACAGCAGGAAATATGATTAAAAAGTGACCACATGCAATTTCCATGTGGTTCCGATGCTGTTGTGCTGGGGACTGACACCAGGAATCCTTCAAAGCCTGGTTTATACTTCTGCGTAGGATTGACGCAGAACCTACGCAAGTGACCAAGGCTGCAGTGAGCTTTTATACTTTTTGTGCTGCTGTGTTTGTGTCGCTCTGCAAGTTGCTTTGGGGGTTTCTATGCCACTGTGTGTGTAGTGTAGAGAAGATGATGTGTGACCATTAAACAGTTTAAGGTAGAAGGAGGGTGAGTTTTGTGTGCTTGTCTGGCCACTGAGAAACAATCACAGTTGTCGCAGTCTGGATTGGCGTGATGTGTATTTACATTTCTAGGAAGGTGCACGTCAGGCTATGGCATACAGTGCAGCGCAGGGTACGGCATGGTGATACTAAGCCCTTTATGAAATTTTACAAAATATCAATGTATGATCAGTGACATTCATTTAGCCAACCAATTTTGTATAGTAGCTTTAAATGTATTTATTGTACTTTACTGAGTATGCAGAATTTAACACCTTCATTCAACACCTTCTACTGTAAGTGCAGTAAAAGTTCTAGTATCAGTATAAGAAGTTGCAACAGTGGTAGTACTAGTGTTTAATAGAAACAGCAGCATTTACTGAAGTATTATTATTGTGCTTTCCTCTTATAAAAAAGCTTGTGCCAGCAGCTAATTAGGACCCGTATTTATTTTTTATTGTTGGTGGACGTCTAGTGGCTGCAGTAATTATGATGGGAGCAAAGCGTATAACGAGTAAAAAGAGTGTTAAGTCCACATTCAGAGGAGGTTGGAAGAATGGACACATTAAGCACTTAACCCAAACCAATGTCTCTTCCTTAACCAAAGCAAGTAGGTTGTTAGTCTGAACCTAACCAAACCATCAACGTTCCACAACCTTTACTATCTTTCTTTATATTGTTGCTATGACTGCTGGTATGCTTCCATTGGTTGTGTTCGGTTTGATCCAAGTTGGGGGATACAGTGGTGGTATATAGCACTTAATTAAGAAAAAGTAACATTTAACGTGTTACTTTTACACCAACTTTACTTCTGTGAATCCTGTACATTGACCTGTTTTGTGTGTGTATTGCCTTATTAAATATAAGGGTTAACTGTGGAGAGAGACTAATGCCCAGACGCTGTGTTACTAGACGGAGGCCGTCTCGAGGAGCGCCCACATGGCCAAATATGGACATCCAGTCACCCTCTCTGTCTGTGTGAGGGAGAGAAGAATGAAGCCAAACCAACAAGTGACATGAACACTCTGTCCTCGAGAAATACATTTAACATTCTGCATCTGTCTTTTTCTCTTTTTGTGTCTGCAGGTAAGAAAGATTTCCAGTCCTAAAAAAAAAAACCTTTTGATCGAGAATGTAAGTAGTGTCACAATTTTAGTTTCTCAGTGCTTCCATCCTTCCTGATATCTCCCCTGTGTGTGTGTGTGTGTGTGTGTGTGTGTGTGTGTGTGTGTGTGTGTGTGTGTGTGTGTGTGTGTGTGTGTGTGTGTGTGTGTGTGTGTGTGTGTGTGTGTGTGTGTGTGTGTGTGTGTGTGAGAGATATCCCCAGGGTCCCTGTTGTTGTGACAGGCTCTTGACTTGAGCGGTGTTAGAAGATAGCGTGTAAATTGTAATCTGGGAGCTCCCATTGCTCAGCCTGTGTCATGCTAATAATGCTGCACGTCAGTCAGACCTGGCCGCTCATTACAGACACACAGCCCCGGCTATCGCTCCTCCTTTTCCTTTTGTGCCGACGCCACAAAAGGAGCCATTTACTGGTGGCGGTTTAGTGCCAAGAGGAGAGTATTGGCTCTGCGATAATAGAGATTTAACCTGTATTGACTTACTCATTTGCATAATCCTTAAACTAGTGCCAAAGAGTAACTTTCAGTGGGAGAGCATGTGATTAGAACAAGTTAATAGCATACTGTAGAGGTAAACAGATGAGTGACACTAGCTGTAATATATACTAAAGGGCTGTGAACTGAGGCCCAAAGATGGAAGAGAAATGCAAAAGAGAGCAACTGGATCGTCACATTGTCGATGTGAAAAATGTGATGGAGATTCGACTGAGAAGTTGAGGAAAGAAGAAATCCCTTTTGTCTTTTCTGTAGCAACGATTTGCCATACTTTTTGCCATATAGAAATGTCATTCTTTAAGTGAACCTCTTCTTTTTTACGTCATTCTGGATTCAAGTGTCAGCTGTCAATGTCTAAAATGTGAAAGGAACACTGTCTGTATATGTGAAGAGGACAGGAAACTCTAGACGGTTTATAGAAGTAGAAAGACCACTGAGAATCTCAGCAACATCAACACACCCCCTCACTACTTACACACACACACACACACACACACACACACACACACACACACACACACACACACACCTTTGCACACTTCCCCTGCAGAGACTCATAACTCTTTCTTACATAACCCACCTGCCTTTCCCAGACCTGGACCACATCCTGGGAGCAACAGGGAGCAGAGGAGGGGAGGACGACAAGGGGCTGTTGAAGATAAGAGTGTTTACTCTGACATTGTGGGGGAAGTTGTAGACATCCTTATCATGAACAATGAACAGAGACAACAACGGAATGAGCCAAATTTTTTGTTATCTGCAACAGTTTCAAGAATCTGACAATAAGAAATACAAAGAATACAAAGACTAATTGTCAAAAAGGTTTATACACTGTCAAGTTTTTCCTTTGTTCAGTTTATTGTCGTCTTATACCACTACAGGCCAGAGGCCTTTTCCATGTTGGCAAATAAAGTGTTTGCACAGCATAGTAGCATGGCTGGTCAAGACGCAGGAGTGACGTAGTGGTGTTTCAGAGTCAGAACGGTAAATCCTGGTGGTTCTGTCTTTGCACAACCACAGGAGAAGCAGCGGAAATTACTGCAAGTATGCTGATGACAATGAACTCTCAGTGTAAAGAACCCTTTTAAGACTTGACATTTTGACCCTTGATCTCACCACATTTCAAACCCAGGGACATTGGTTTGTGACCAAATCCTATGCCCGTATTGCCTGTGATGGATGACATCATCACTGCTTTGCCCATTAGGGTCGCCTCTCCTGAGGAGAAACAGCTGCGTCACCCAGAGACCACGTTGAGGGTGTATTTCGGTTATCCTTGGTTAATTAGACCATTTGAACTGGGTTCTCTAGAGGACCGGCCAACCCGACCGTTGGGATGGGGGGGGGCAGAGCGTGTTGTGGAGTCTCGCATTCAAACTCACTTCCCTTCCAAACCTTCATCCACTTTGGCCAGACCACACTTCCTTAAACGCTGATAGTTTTGCTGGCTTGCTCATGTTCTCCCTTACACACAACCACGCAGTCATGACCTCAGATAGGGATCACATTCATCCCTGCTTGGCTGCTAACTAACCCCAATTGCATTGAGGGTTTACAACCAAGCTGAGCTTGAGGTACCCCTCAGTATTTATAAACAGTTATGATCGCATTTGGTAAATGATCTGAAATTAGTATTTTTCTGGAGGGTCAACAAAAACACGGTTGTCAAGTCGACTGGATTTGCACTGCATATTCCAAACTCCCGCTGTTAATGCGGTTTGATGTTGGCCGGGCTGCCAGTAAGAATCCACAGTGGATGGGTTGAGCAGGAGGTTACAAAAGAGCTGCAGCAGTCATGATAAAACCTTATGTGGGCAGCTGGTAAAGAGCACAGCCTGGCCCGTCGAGGACTAATAAATCCAGGCCTGTTTTGGACTGCTGTTTGCACAGAATAGCGAGGCCATGGTCGGATCAGTTTACGGTGATCTTGTTGCGAAAGTCATGTATTTTGAAATTAGGTTGCACCTTGTGAGGAGGCATGTATTGGATCTGCTACAGCTACATGTAGATAGAAACAGATGGGTGAATTCATTTTTAGATAAGTAGAGAAAAAGGCAATTTTGAAAATTCCTTCCCCGAACTATCTAGACATCTACAATGAATTTTCAAGGGGCCCGGATCAGATAGAGAAAAAAAGAATTATTGTCTTCGTAATTGGTGAGGGCAAAAGTACCCATGATAGGGAGGGGGTCCGGGCCCCATGCTGCTCTGAAGCCAGGAGGCAATGCTGGGGGGAGGAATGCACTGTTATCAGACGAAGAGCGAGAGGTACGGGCGGTGATGGAGGAGGGAGGGATGATGTGCCATGTGATGCAGAGAGAAGTGATAATGAGCCTTATCTTACTGTTCCACATCCCCTCTCCCCAACACCTCCATACTATCACTGCAATCTGCCCTCGATTGTGCTTCACAGTACCAGCGACTAACTGGCTGCCAGTCCCTCCTCTCTCCTCTGGGTCGTCGCTGTGAATAAGCATGTGTTCTCTCTCTCTCTCTCTCTCTCTCTCTCTCTCTCTCTCTCTCTCTCTCTCTCTCTCTGCTCATTGTCTTTCTTTCTCAGTTTTTACTTCCATTATTCCATTTCCCTCCAAATCCCCTCAATCAGCCTCTAAGTCAAGTGAAGATGCCAAGGGGGGTATTTGCTGATCAGCTGATGACGTGCGCGAGGGGTCGGAGGAACATGGATTACAGCTCTGGCCCATGATGAGCCAGCAGCCCCAGCTCATCAGGGCGAATTATGGCAGCGCTTTGGCATCTGTAGATCTGGGTTGGGTTGGGTTGGAGGGCATCAATGTAAAGTGACAGCAAGTTGTAAGTGGCTGGGAGCATACTGACAGATCTGGCACAAATGCTACTTTACCCTTCAAAATCTGTTAAAGCCAGCTTCAAGAGTCAGCGAACCGTCATTAGTTGAAGTCTTTTGGAAATGAATACAGGCTCGCTGACATTTATCTGGGAGACAATCATTTGAAAATGAGCCAGGCAGTTGTAACTAAGCGATCCAGGGTTTAACAAGAGTGCCAACACAACACACATGAGCTGTGTGGCTTGTCTTTAATTTAACCCCGCTGGACTGGGACACAGCTGGAGGTAGCCTTGTTCGCTGGATACAAATCCTCTGTTGCGACAATGTGCAACCCCCCCCCATCGTCAGAGCGACTCACACACTAGGGTACATTCCTCTTACCCAGGGCAGGGATCGGCTGAAGAATCCCTCACCCTATTTAAAACCCTCCATCTAGCAACTGAACCAAGATTTGATTCAGGTGGGAGTTGCTCAGAGGATAAAAATGTGTTAGTGTTGCTGTGTGTTTTTTATGAAGACCAGAGGTACTTGGGGAAATGGATGAACAGATTCAAACAGACTGAAGACCTTTTCCTGTCCTCATTTGTTTGTAATTTTCAGGTATTGAGTCTTGTGTTAAACAAGTTAGAATAAAGATGTGTTTGTATTCCTGCTTGGCTTAAATTGGAAGATTAGCAATAAGGCTTGGTTTGAATGCTAAAATGCCATTAGGGACTCACACAAGATGGTTTTAAAGAAGCATGGTTCAAATTGAATCAGCTTTGGTTCATATATCCTGACTTTTATTTCCTGGTTAAGCTTCAGAAATCCTGGGTCCTACATTTCTTACAATGCAGCTTGGTAGTACCTCTCATTGGACTGTCCACATCTGGTAAATACACTATAGCCGTTTTCAGACATGATCTACGTGTAAAATCCAGAGAATTGGCTACAGAGTTTACCCAGTTTTCCTTTAGCACATGCACAACACATTGGGAGGTTTTCTGCACAGACGCGTTCACAAAAGCAGCAAGTCCTCAGCATTATTCAGGCAAGAGGATCCAGGTGCAGCAGGCATAGACAGGAAGTCACGTATTCACTCCGGTGCAGAGATAACGTGATGGTCATGTGTCTTCGAAATGTATGACACCACTTTTTCACCGGGAGATATTTATTCTTAGTTTTATCATTTTTGTGTTAGAATCTTCAACGCAACAATCTTCCCCTGCTGTGTCCTCACATCGACTTCTCCTGGATTTCTACGGACTTTATACTAGGAGGTCAGGTGGATAAAGTCCAAAGAAACTGTGGAGAAAATACGGAGGACATGCAGGGTCCAGTACATGTCTGAAAGCAGCTTGTAACCTTCACAGACCCAGTTTTGATATATTTGATCCTTTACACACCTCCTCTTTCTGTATTCAACAACATTTCCCCAGTTTCCTTAGGTCATATGGTTTGATCTTGTCAGTCCCTTGCTATTTTTTAACTTCTGTTTTAAATTCAGACAGCAAAATGGTATCTTCTTAAAGCAATTTTTGGAGCTGTCAAGTCTGGGTAAGGGCAACACACCTCCATAAAAATGCAGTCGAATTTGCATTGCTGCTCAACCTGCCTTACACTGCCTATATAGCTGCAGGGAGCAGCTCCAGCTCATCCAACTTTGACTCAGTGCATCCAAGAGGTGATGCTTCTATTAAATTTGTAAAAGTTTGGTACTGTGTACATGGATCAGAACAAAGAAAGCATAAACCTTTTTGGTATTGTCCAGACTGCTGACAGGTACATTCGCTGTTAAAAAGAAGCACATGTAGCTCTGACGGTGAATGTGATTGAGTAATATAATTTAGATTTTGTCATTTACTTCCAGAGATTAGTTGTGCAACTCTATGGATATGGTAAGTTGTTATTCTATCATTATTTCATCACCATTTATTGTTGTGAATAGTTTTGAGAGAGTTTTGTTATTTTCACTATGTATTCTTGACAATAGATATTAATTGTATTCTATTTTCTTTTATTCAATTAGTTCATTTCTGTGCATCTGTATAGCCAAGATGCGTGACAAATAAACTGGTCTCGGTGGAATCGTCTGAGTTGGTATGGCAACATCTGTGGTTACCGCTAGTAACAGTTACTGCAGTGGACAAATAATCACAGAATGAAATTGTGCTAAAAAAAATTAGGCTATAAATGGTATTTGAGATAATGAAAATCTCGAGAGTGATAAGTTACACATCCAGATGTTCAGTGTGTTGTGTGTTTCTTGTTAGGAGATGGTTGTGGCCAGTGAAATGTTCTCACAAGGATAGAAATACAATGATCTCTCTGTGTCTGTGGGCTGCACTGTATGTTTTGGCATGCCCATGTGGCTCAGTGTGTGTATATGTGTGCTGTGCAATCCACAGGCTGCTTGTTAGTACAATGTCAAACATGTCCATCAGTGACATCCCTTGCTGCTCCGTAGGCGAGCCCCCCTGCAGCTCTGACGCACATTTCACCTCTCTCTCCTCGTGTTTACCTCCTCACCCCCCGTTTCTCTGTCTCTGTGCTCCAGGCTTCTTCTTCTCAATTAGCTGCCGAGTTTCCCATCTTCTAACTCTCCCCCCTTGGCCCACATCCTTGCAGTACCTGCAAGTAAAACTTGATTATAAAGCATCCCTGTGTCTCACAGAGCCTTCATACTGTTTTTTTTTTTTGTTTTTTTTTTTACTTGCTCATTTAATGTGTGCATGCATTGGAAGTGTTTTTCGTGACCTTCTTTTTCTGCCACCTTTGCTCTGCTGACAAAAAAGAAACGCTGATCAACACCGGGTTTGTATCACAAGCCCGAGCACTTTCTTTTCAGCAGACACCGTAACTGGAACTCAATCAAGGGAGAGGAAAGTTGAAGCAAGACCTCCCTTGTCACCTTGGGCTTCTGACAAGGCTTTGGCTCCAATGTGAGAAATGAAATTCCCTTAGTGGGTGCAAGGGCAGTAGGACTGTGTACAGTTGAGTGACATGAGGGGAGAGGGGGAGATACAGAGAACCGAAGGTCGAATGGGTCTAATCCTGATCCTCCTTATCAATGCCGACCTCTGTGAGGCTGTGTGTGCATCTTGGCGTCCAGGGGTGCCTCCTTTTGAGGGGGAAGTGTCCCGCGTGATTGGACTTCAAAGACAGCACCGGGGAGTGGCCACCATCCTTTCTTTCATTACCAGGAGTTTTGGGCTTATCTGCGAGGGCACACCTGACTCCCCTCCCCGAATCCGACAAAATGCCCCGCCTTCGCCTTCTGCCAGGGGGGCTAAATGCTGCGTAATCTGGGTATAAAGGAGACTTAATCCTCAAAAGCCCAGTCGTGAACTCCTCCACACCTCTACCTGAAGCCGGGATAAATACCTGAGCTCGTTAATTCGTTAATCAGAGCCGGGTTACAGGGAAGGCCTAGCAGGTATCAGTGGATGAGTCAGAGATGTTGTTGGTTGGAGGTGGAGTTTCTATGTCTGACCAATGCATGGGGGCATATGGGACAGCTAGTCGCATTGAGTCACAGATTATTGAAAAAGACAGACACACAAAATAAGCCTGCCATTGTTCATACAGTATAAAGCCATTTTTAGACATGAACTCCAGAAGTTGTCCATACGTTTGCCTTTCACATATGAAGAACAAAGCACAAGTTTTTGTTTACAGCACATCAACATCGTTCTTTTGAGTTTTGCATCTGTCACATATTAGAAATGTCATCAAGACGTCCACCTGCTCACTGTGAATTTTCTTGACATTTTCCTGCTGTGTTCTCACATGGGCTCCGATGGACACTTCCCATCAGTTAACTAGGGGGCTGCGGTCTGGAGCAACTGACACGGGCTCCGGCCCTTCAGCAAATTTCCAGAAGATTTCAGTGCATGTCTGAGAGCAGCTTATTGGCTACCTGATTGGATTTTGGACTGTTGGTAACAAATGTTTTCTAAAGTAATAGTTGAATAAACATCAGATCAGCAATATTCTTGAAATATCTGTTTTGGGTTTTTTAGGCCTCTTGTACTATTCACACAGAAGTTGTAACTTGTTAGTCAAAGTTAAAGAGTAGCCACTAATTGACGGCTGTTGAAGCGTCTTCAAAGATTAAAAGCCCTCTGAGTGGTTTGCGAGCCGCGAAGATGGAAAACAAAACAGGTGCTAATTGCCCAACAATGTGGGGTTTGTTCAGGACCCTTTATTATATGAGGGACGAACAGAAATAACCACAACAACAACAAGTGCAAAAGTCGGGGCACTTTTTAGCTCAAGCCGACAATAGTGAAGAGTATTCGATTCGATTTCCTTCAAGGGATCATTTCTTTCTCTCAGGCCAGGTCATGGGTAAAAGAGCGAGAGGAAAATCTTGGATGTGATGCTTTTTTTTTTTTTCTTACTGCAAGTCCATTGTAACAGGCAAATGAATTTTCACTGACTTCATTTTCAACACTCTGGCTCTCAGTAGCATGAGAGCTGATTTGCCAAGGGCCTCTGGAACTGAGTGTGTAAGAAGTGTTTGGCTTCAGAAGTGCTGGTGTGAACTGCACCGCCTGCCCCCGGCCTGTTCTCTGTGTAATTCTCTCCCTGGGAATCCGTGATAGATAAAGATCGATGTGAGGGTTGGAACCATGGCCCCCTGCACCAGCCCTTTGCTCCATCCCTAATGCCCCCTGTTTCCCTCCTTCCCCTCAACCTCATCCACTTCTTCTCCTCCCTTTCTCATGACCAGGCAGCTGTTACAGCAGCTCACCACCAGAATAAGCTGTTTACATTGGGCAACTTGCCTCTGGCTGCTGTGGCCAGCCTCTGGTACCCCAGTGAGCCCAGCAGGAGCAAGTCACTGAAACTCGCCCCCAGCATGCCCCAGTGCCCACCAGGCCCAGCTCAACCCCCACCTGACCTCCACCTAGCCACTTCTGCTCCACCCGAAACCCCCACAGACCTTCATCAGTCATGTTCTACACACAACCCCTCTTTTTTCCTCCATTTCATAGTGGCAGCTCGCGATAGTTTGGATTCCCAGCCCAAATCCGTGTAAAAAAGGCGTGTCTCATCGCTGACACTTCTACTACAAGCTGTTCTACTGTGCCTCTTCTGTGCCTGAGGGTGGACGCAGAATGAAAGAGCTCACTCCCCTGTGCCACCGCCTCGTACAGCCGAGATATGTTTGTTTACACACATGCAGCTAGGGAGTGCTGTTTAGCGCAGCGCAGGACCCTTCTAGTCAAGCTGATGATGTGTTGAGTTGGGTGCGGTTGAGGAGCCGGGGAGCCCCCCCCCCCCCCCTTCGCCATTTACCGGCCCTCGGACCCAGGTGCTTCCTGTCTGCCTGCTGGAAAAGTACGAATGTGCCCATGATGGGCCATGTCAACTGTAAGCCTTGTGCTGCTGCTGCAGGGCCCGGTGGGACGAGCAAAAAGACTTGAAACATCCAGCAATCTTTTCTTTCTCTCTCTCTATTCTCTTACTTTTCCACCTCCCACACTCGCTGCTGTTCTCTTGGTCGCTTTTAATAAAAAAACTAAAATTGTCACCAACATCTGCAGAGACAGTTACAGGTTAATCTGGGAGCTTTTCCTCCTCTTATTGTTTGTTTCTCTCCCTCCTCAGGTGTGGCCTGTAACTCTGGCACACCATTTTATACTTGAGTTGTGATTTAGCCTGACAGTGGGTTGTGCTGTGTTTGCTGTATTTTTTTCATTGTTCTGCAAAAGATCCCTGGAGTTGTACTATAGTTATAATTCCAAGACAAAGGAATATTCCTGGCAGATATTTCCACAAATTAGATGAGAAGGGATTTACAAGTTTCAGTGCCAGCTGTGGCAGTTCCATAAAGTATTTATATGCTCCCTAAAATATGTATCTAATATGTAACTGGAGCTGTTGTCTGTTTAAAGAGCACATGCAGGACGACCTGCGGGAGCTACAGGCTGGTGTCTCTGGATCGAGACTCAGTCCTGTGAAGATCACTCTTGACTGCGGTCCAGCTGGCCGTGCCCTGTTCTGCAAAAACCCAACACTGGAGGGAGGGAGTGACCCCTGGTGGCCACAGTCCTCACTTACAATTTCGGAGCCATTTCACTCTTGCAAGCAGCTTGTCAGGAAAGATAAGTCCTAGTGAAAGGAGCATGTCACTTTCAGTTGTTGTGAATTTCCAGTTTGAAGGCTCTCCACCGCAGCTCCACTCTACTCTTACACTCTCAGTAGCTGCCTCACCTCTCCCCACCTGTCATGCTTATGTTTTATGTCTGACACAAAAGCATTTAACCAACAAGCGCCTGATTTACGACTCGTCTGAAAGGTGTAATTTGAGGTTTCTGGTGGAAGCTCACAAAAGCTTTGCTGTCAAACCATGCAGGGACGAGCCAGTGCTTCAATCGTTTGTCGCCGCGATTCCTCCGTCACCCATTGGTGCGGGCCTTTCTGCCTTCAGGGAAACGAAGAGGTGACAGAATACATTAACAACACCTCTTCTTCATCCCCCTGCTCCTGCTCAGTAGCATGAGTCATCAGATGAGTCTGTGTTGAGAGGACCAAGTGAATGACAGTAATAACGGACAGCCCTGACAGGCATGAGAGTACATTAGTTGCTCGTAAAAGGAGCTGATGGTACTTGCTGGCATGCTGTTCCCCCATTGTCAGATATTTCATTGGCCTCCCCCCTGAGGATATCTGCTTGGCGATGGGTGTAGTTAAGGTGATGTTTATTTCCAGGTACGGCAGTCTGCCCTGTCTGACGCCAGGAGTCTGCATCTGCTGATAAGGCAGAGACTGGCTGGAAACTCAAGGTTAATACCCACAGTCTGCGAGACGCTTGCTTTTGCTTTAGGGTAAAGTTGTGCAAGAGAAACTCTGCTCCCATTCGTCCAGTGCAACAGAAAAATAAATTATCCCTTCAGCTTTGTCAACTAACAAATGGCAACGACTGCAGCAATGAGTTAATCCTAAAAGTAACAACTTATTTATTTAATAAAAAAAAAAAAACTTTTCTCCTGTCTTAAATGACTATATATTCTTGTCGTTTTTATTGGAGAATAAAAGTATCACCGGTTTGTGTTTTTCCTGTCGGCGCTGCATAAAGCAGCCATTCTTAACTGTCTAAAAACAGCCCTTTAAGGTCAGAGGGGTCATACCCAGCATGACCCTGAGAGTCATCCCACGCCTCGGTGTGAGCAGTGACCTGAGCAATGACCAGCCAAGGTCAGTCACAGTCCATGTTTGTCCCCCTATCCCCTCCTCACTGTCACCCACCAACAGCAACATTGTGCAGGACTTCGACCTCCACTGCACCGACGAGCTGCAGCCAGTTCCTGCGGCGTCATTTTGAGCGAGTGGGCCGGTGAATAATTACAGCTGCGTCGGGGCAGGGAGCTGACCCACTTTCAAGTCGGCCTGCAAGTTTTATAGACATATATGTGACATACTGCAGGAAACATTGACGTTTTAAGACTTTAATTTTCCACTTGAATGAGTTGAGGGATTTTTATTTGGTCCTGCGCCGGGTCTAGATGTGAAGATATAGGCAGGGGAGAGAGAGAGAGAGAGAGAGAGAGAGAGAGAGACGCTCCTGGAGCCAGCTGTGGAAACAGAGAGATAGGGAGCGAGCCAGTGTGGAAGTGCAGGGGGATTTGGTGTGCAGGGGATCTGCGAAGCTCTGCTAAGATGGAAGTTTTCATTTCCTCCGGATAGCTGTGGCTGTTTGAACAGGTGGGCCATTCTTCAAAACCACCCCCACCCCTCTCACCCCCCCAGGGCTGTAAACGCTTCAGCCCCTCTTATGTCGTTCAGTTTGTGCTCTCTCTCTCTCTCTCTCTCTCTCTCTCTCTCTCTCTCGCATTTTTTTCAGTCCGCAGCACAGCGGAGCCTCTGGAGCAGGGAAGCAGCCGGGGTACAGGTCTTTGTTCCCAGCTCTCCCTGACAGACCCTGCTCTAATGCGTTTCCAGCCACCCTCCTGTCATTTTAGTTATTACCGCTCCGAGCAGCTGGGCTAAGAGACGTGGAGAATGCTTGTTAAAGGGGGGAAAGTGAGCATCTGAACGCTCTGATTACAGACGAGGGGGAGAACTGTGTGTTTTGCTCCGTGTTGTGCATGTTTTCCCCCAGAGGCATGGATGCACCCAGACTGAGTCATGCTAGACTGGAGCCACGGTCCTGGCTCCCCCACACTCCTTTCCCTTCTTTTTCCTCTTCCCTCTCCTCCCACTGCCGACATAACCAGCTGGGCTCCTGAAACACACACACACACACACACACACACACACACTTAATTGTTGGAGAGGTACTTGATGGAAGGACATGAGGGAGGGAGGAGTGATGAAATGCCAAAAGCAGTGAGGGCGGGCGGCATGAGGCCCACATTGAGATTGATGTGCTGCTGTAGAATCTAGCAGGTAAACACCAGCCCCCCCCCACCACACACACACACACACACACACACACACACACACACACACACACACACACACACACACAGAGGACTGCTCTCTGAGATTAGGCAACTTCTCGAAGCTGTTTTCACAAAATCTCTGCTTGCTAAAAGCCCCACGCCCGCTCTTACTCCCTCACTTCTCGTCTGTCTACCTGTTTATGCTTTTTTTCCGCTTCCCCTTCCTTTCTCTGCCTTTTGCCATCCCCTCCTCTTTCTCCTCTCTTCCTCGTTGGACATATGTGAAAGCCAATATATGTCGAACAAGAAAGCAGAACACACAAAGCTTTGAGCATTTTGATGACTCCTCGGGCATTCAGGTGTTCACCCCCCCCAGACATTTCTCACTACCGCCAGTAGGTGGCGATATGACTCTACAGTAGCTCACTCAGGCGCTCTCTTAAATAAGTAGCCTCCCTGTCTTGTCCTCATTTGAACCCAATTCCCCACAGCAAAACAATCCTCACCGCTTTGTGAGATGGTTAAGAAAGAGAAAAACCTGGATGTCTCTGAAATGTTCCCGACTGCAGGACTGTCTGCCTGTAATGAGATCGATGAATATGCATGTCACTGTGGAGCACATACAGGACAATCCCCCGAGCTCTATTGGCAGCATGTGAGGACAAAAGACGGTTCCCTTGTTCGTCAGGAACACATTGACTGCTTGCCAACACCTGCAACTCTCAGTGCAATATTCCATCTACATCACAGCTTAATACACTCAACACATTTTCACCTATTAAAGGATAATAAAAGATATCAATAGGAAAAGAAGGTACCTGTTGCGTTCACTCAAATTGGTTTGAAAGATGCGTACGGCACTTCTCACGCTAAATTTGGGATCTATAAAAACAAACTTGTCGGGAGAAGTTGTGCACCTTCTGATAAAGCTGACACATACGTACTAACATTTCGGAGAGGGGAAACTGGCGTCTCACAGGCGAGGTGGTGAAGTGGAGCCAGATTATAAATCCACTTTAAAACCAGCAGTGTTGTTTGTGCTTGTGTGAAAGAGTTGCAGGACCGTGCAAACCAAGAACTGAGCAATATCTCAACAAATAAGTTTTTTTGTTTTTGTATAGTTCGCTGCAGTGAGCACACTGGAGACCACTTTAAAAATATATATATAATAAGGCCCTATAGGGGTTTGGCTATGTGGTAGGTTATACCTGATATCAAACCCTTTTGAATAATATTTATGAAGTGTTGCAGCTTTCTGAGGGCTGTTTAGTCTGGACTGCAAGAAGGCAGTAGCCTGACGTCTCTCTGTGAGATGTGTGTTTTACATGGGCAAGCTATTTGTTGTTGTTTCCCATCGAGTGGTGGAATGTGAATGAGTGTGCATACTAGAAAGTGTGTGTGTGTGATCTCAGTGGTGTACACTATGTATTGGCAGAGGACAGAAGCTTGGGGCAGATTTGTGATGTAATCGGGAGCTAATCTCTGCCCTTGTTGCTTGATGATCAGCCCCTCGGGCCAGTCAATGCAGGCATGCATGTAAACCCCACCCCCACGACAAACACACACACACACACACACACACTCCATATATCTGCTGCTCTGCCATCCTTCTGCCTCCCCAACTCCCATTTGAACCACTAATCTCATTACTAAAGTGAGCGCACTGAGAGAGAGAGCAAAAGCTCCAGCTCACCTGAACCCTCGTACTCATTACACATCAAGAGCAGCATTACAGCCGGCCGGACGGAGTAAATCACGTTCTCGGGCCAGCTCGGGTTGCATAACATGACTGTGTGTGTAGCTGAGCTGGTTGAGCAGCCACCGGAGAGCGGGAGCTCAAAGGCCCGATCTGTTGATGCAGACTGGTTTTTACTGACTGGCCAAGGAGCATCAATTTAATGGAAAACATGAAAAACATCATTAGGATTTCTTGGCACGTTGGCTGATATTTCAGCATGCAAATTCTTTCCTTGCTAATTGTAAAAGATTATCTCAGATTATTTCGCGGTTGAAAGGACGGGGTTGACCTCAGACGTTGGGTTTTTTTGAGTTTGCACAATCTTTTATTATGGAGCATTTCAATGGAAAATCTCCAAAGCTTCTATTCATTTTGTAAGATTCCGATGGTGACTGAGGGGGACAGAAAACCTTAAGGTAGAAATCTTCTAACTCTGGGACATCGCCCCTTGAAGAGAGCCCTCGACAGTTTTGGGATGCAGGTTGCCATGGTAATGGTCAGGCACAGATTGTGTTTCCTTGGCGACTGGGGTCCTGCCCGGCATGTGCATTAGCTTCATTGTTGCTGTTCTCCCAGATGCTGCCTGCCCGTTTCTTCAACCCATGCACACACACACCAATGTCTTAATATCATTACAGCTATATCTAACAGTAAATTACTTGTTAGTTTCAAGTCAGTATTAGCCTTGTTCTATTCTATTGTTTAATGAATGTGATGGGCCTCTGCCTGTCTTTGCCTTTTATTTTTTGTTTTATGGGGTATGATCTCGTTGAGGTGACTCTGGCTAATGGTTTTCCTTGCTCACCTTTTTCTTAGGAGCACGTGTGTGTTGAGGCAATTGGGAAAAACTAGTATAAAAGGCACAGGGGTCAGTGAGACATGTCTACCTGTGGCTCTCTAGGAGCAGGGGGAGATATTCCCATGGGATGGCTAATGACAGTCCACTGGGACGTGGGAGTGGAGGAGGGGAAGAGACGTGCAGGGACTTTGAATTATAAATCTGATCGTCTTTTCCTTGTTTTCTAGTTTGCTTGGGTTGAATTTGGCTTTTTGTTGTTGCTCGTCAAAAGTCTCTTGTGTTTCTTCTGCCAGTGAATAAATAGACTCTTTCTGTCATAAGGAGCTGTTCGCACTAAAATAATTATTTTGTAATAATTCCATTGTAAAAACTTGAAAGCTGTGTCAGAGGATTGTTCTCTAACAATAATACAATTTTGGAAACATCAATCATTTTTCTCTTCTCAGGGTACTTGTCAATACTGAGTATCTACCAGATATAGGAGTCTTGTTTTCTCACACTTAACGTCTGTATCACTGCGCTGCATGGAGCTCATTGAAATCATTTTAATGTGAGGTTGCATAAGGCCAGGGACTGTGGCCCCATGGCCCGCCATGACTGGAAGCAGAAAAACAAAATAAGCTGTATTTATGGTGCACCAGTTACACCACGGCTGCTATTTGATCCACTTAGTCAGGATTCTGCATACGATTAGAAACTCAGAAACTTTGAATCATTGTTGACATGAAAATATGCTGAATTAAAGCATATTTATTAAGCCCTAAATACTGGTGCATTTAACACCCATCGGTTCTTTATTTTTAAAGTTGCATTTAGACATGAACTCTGTAATCTTTCCATAGGGGCTATGTGTGAGAACGCAAATGTCCGTTTCTCTGGACATTTTCTGGAGTTTTTACTGCCAGTCTCCTAGTAAAATGTCTGCAAAATATCATATCAGAGTGAGCCCATGTGAGAATACAGCAGGAAAAGCAAGTGGGGATGTTGATGATGTTTCTAACACACAACGGAAGCCAAACTTAAAAACAGAAAGAATATAAATATCTCAGGATGAAAAAGAGGAGTCAGACACATAGAAGTCACCAACTTGGAAAGACAACCAGATTTTAGAGCTTTTGGTGATTAGGGCTGATGCTGACATGTTTGATGGATATCATGTCCTGCAACTCGAGCATGGGGACCCTTTTTTATATACGTCTTTGTAAATGTTGGTAAATCCTTGATTATTATGTACAGCTCCACTCCAGCCTTTGGTGTGGCAGGCAGGTACAGGAGGGATTGTTTTATTGTATATACGCTATATATACATCCTTTGTTTATATACTGGGATTGGTTTCAGCAGCTGTCATTGTACACTTATCACCGATTTTTCTTTAATGAACAAACAGGGCTGTACATCTGTTACCCTGTAAAACCTCAATATAAAAAGATTTTGACTTGAACAAAAACACATTGTTTCCGCTGTAGAATTTATACGTCATTTAATGTCTACGTCATGTCCTTTGTCTTGCATGATCTGCTCGGGCGCCACCAATCGCCGAAATGTTCGTGTTTATGTCAACGTGTCACATTGGGGCTGAAATATCAGGCACAATGTGAATTAAGAAATACCTTTGAAAAAACTTGCTGGTCTTTTGTCCGAGACTCAAGTTAAGATCTTGTCATTGTATTATAAGCACATGTGTTTGAGTTGTAACTGGCATTACTATGTTCAGCTCTGTATAATCATGATTATGCTGCTGGTGGAGTCTTCAGTGAGTGTTTCCTCATTTCTCTACTTTACATTTAACCTGTCTATTCAGTGTTGAGCCCCAGGTTTTTTAGTGTTATCCAGAAGTCTCAGTCTGTGAGAGCCACTCTCTGTAGCCGTTCACTCCAGCTGCCAGCACAACCAGCTGTGACCGGGTAATACCTACCAATACTCACCTCCACAACTCAGCTGTAAAAATATCGATCTCTTGTTTTTTCTCGGCTGAGGCACGTCCACTGGCTCGGAAGCAGTTTGAATGATGGTGTGTGAGCTGAGAGCGGTAGATTAGGAAGAAGTCAGTGGTGGACTGAGGAAAGAGTAGTTCGTAGCTTTGACAGAGATAGATGGAGCTGAAGAGCTTAGAGTGCGGACCTGAGTGGAAAGAAAAGCTCGGACTCTTCTGACAGTGATGCATTTGGAAACTGCAAATAGAGATGGTTTAGAAGCACAATACAGAATAACAGAGTAAAAAAGAAACCATCTTTACTTAGGAGTTGTTTACCTGAGTTGTGAGAAATCAAACCTGCACTGCTGTAATTACTATTGAAATATAAACTATATGGCCAGAAGCGTGTGTATACTCAGCATCCACATATTGATTGATGAGCATCTCTTTTCAAAAGCAGGGACATTAATATAGATTTGGTTTCCTCTTTGATGCTAAAGCAGCCTCCAGTCTTGTGTGGAAGTAATCCACAAAATTGTGGGACATATCTTCAGGTTCAAGAGTATTAATGAGACAGTTTCCAGGTTTATTTCAAAGGTGCAGGCCACAAAAAACGAATGACTTTATCGACCTGGGTTTGTGCCTTTTTTTAATTATTACAATAAAAAGGGTCTTCGGCAAACTGTTGTCACAAAATTGGAAGAACACATAGTACCTAACCCCCAGATCAAAAGTACACAAATGTGTAGGAACTGTTATAATGTAATATACAGTACATATGTAAATCATCATATTTTTCCAGAGCCATTATTAGTCAGTGTATGAATCCTAATATATTTTCTCCTGGAGCCATCAGCAGGTTAATATTCAACTTTTACCTCCAGTGTCTTTGTTCAAGATCAAACACCTTCTAATCTAATGAGGTTCAGCCTCAGCTGTACTTACTTGTAATTATTGCAAATTAACTAACGTTAGCATGCTAACATGCTAAGCTAAGATATGATTTTATGCATAAGCTGTGTCCCAATTCAGGGGCCGCCCCCTTCGGAGGCTGCATTTGGGGACTGACTGTGTCACAGTGCTGCAACTAGGTCCTTCCATTCCTGAGCAATGAAGGAGCCACGAGTGGATCCTACTCAGCCAACCTATATTAAGATACATTGCACACCAGTGGCAAAACTGGTGAAGCAAATAGGAAACCCTCTGTGGACCAGAACATCTCATTTCAGTTCAGCCTTTGCAGACTACTTGGTCTACGGCGACATGGGCTTTGAAGGCGTGGCCATCTTAGCATGAGCAGGCAGAGTCCTCCACAGGATGCAGTCCCTGAATTAGAACACAGCAATAATCATCATGAGTATGTTTTTATGCTGACGATTAAAAGCACCAGGACATCTAAGTACAGCCTCAAAGACCTGAGGTCCATGTCTGTCTCTACACACGTCTGCTCTGCTGCAGCAGCCAGCTGTTCTGTGCCTCTCTTTGTTAACTGATGTTTTTAAGGCGGAGGGTGGGAATCACCTGCTGGCGGGGGGACTGCCCTCGGTCAAGGACCTCTCACCTCGCTCCCCTCTCGAGGTGTCCCCCCTGTCCCCCGGCAGGCTGTCTGTGTCACAGCTTGACTGACAGGTACAAAGTAACCACTGTGTGCTCGGAGGCCCTAAACTCACCCCTGTCACTCAGCTGTCCCAGGACAAAGCCGGGCTGTCCCACCCGCTCAGCCTGACTCTTTGTGTCCTTTATTGAATTACAGAACAACTTGGTTCTGTGCACTCCTGGAGTAATTGAAAACACGTGATTTAAAAAAAAAAAGAAGCAGGGATGTGCACCGGTGAACATGACTTCATCCAACAGGAGCACCGGTCAGATGGAGCCTGTGAAAGATGATATCGGCATGTGGCATCCTCATTATGAGGACTTCAATGTTCCCATTGTAGGTGTTAAAAACTGAGCCCGGACTTTGAAGCGATTGAAGGGATTTTGCCGACCTTAGAATGAAGTCATGTTCCACCAGTCGGCTGCAGTCAGAGCGTAGCCTTGTAAGGTGCCTCTTCAACCCTTGGCCTTGTCAGGGTGTCTGCTGGGATGCAGAAGGCCTGTTCTACCTCTGCTCGCTGCTGTACCGACTGAGATATGATTACAAAGTCGGCTTACTCTCTCTCTTTTTTTTTATTCATTCAAGATTTTTTAGGGATACCGTTATTATTTTATATTATATCCCTACTTGAAAATCCCTAATCCTAACTAAATCAAAACAAAGATAGTGTTCCAGTTTCCAACAAAGTGCCATAACAGTGTTTTCAGGATTTTCCAACATTGTATTGGGTATCATTCATTCCTGTCCTCATAGCTTATCGCACAATTTTGGCAAAGATAGTCACCATTCCAACCTTTGGTTTACATTACATATATATATATATATATATACATATATAATAGGAAATAATGATATTATATCAAATATAAAATTTGTAAATGCAAATGTATTTTTATGAATCATAAAAGCTCAATTTGACCATTATGTAATGACAGCACAGTGCAATTTACCACCTCTGATGTCAATGATGGATCAACATAGAAATTAGAAATGAAAGTACAGAAACTCCAAGTTGATGTTTTCAAATTGTTAGTTTTGTCCAACTTACTGTAAACTATGAAATATCGGATGTTATAAATAAGTAAAAATAGCAGCAACTCCTCATATTTCAAGAGCTGGAAAGAATAAATGTCCGGCTAGCAGCTGATGTTCTGTATCTCACATATCCACTTCCTGATAACTCAGTCCTGTCTGACTCACATTGAAGTGTTGTCTGAACCAGCTAATAGACACACGTCCTTGTAAAGTGGGACAAAGGCTAGGTATTCTATTAACTGGGGGTGGGATGATCCCGGGGCACTGCTCCAAACATCTATATCTGTCTGCTGTGGCCCCCTTCTGTCATAGTGAAGGAAACCACCACAGGCAAAGATGATGTGTATGTTCAGGCACACGTGTGTGAGGGGGTTGAGGAGGTGTATGGTGCATAATGTCCGGGCTGATGAATGTGCGCTCTGTTCTCATTACTGCCCTTGATTACCTTAATCCCCTGTCTCAACTCAGTCCTGTCACCCACACCGAAGGATCTGAGAGGTCAAAGATCAAAACATCCCCCCCCCCCCCGCCCCCCCGCCGCCGCCGCTCGTTCCTAAAATCACTGTCTCCTCATTAAACCACAGCCATATCTCCTTCTCTCCCTTCTCTCTGTATATCCACACTCAATCCCTGCTCCCTCCATCCAGCATCCGTTTGCCCTCTGCTCTTTTGTTCCTCTCTCCCCTCGCTTTTCTTGAAATAGATGACGGTTCCCTCTCAGCCTCTCCCTCTTAATGCACAAGGTCCTCTCAGCACTACAGCACTGTGCTCTGTGAAGGCTGCATTTGCAGGTTACTTCAAGGCAAATTAAGTTGGAACTAGATGGAAATTACAGGCTTGGGTTCCTTAAAAGCACACTCGCATTTTTCTCCTCCATTTAGAAGGGAATAGGGTGTAAGGCGAGAGGTGTGTGCTTGCGTGCGTGCGTGCGTGCGTGCGTGCGTGCGTGCGTGCGTGCGTTTGGAGGCGGCAGGCAGCTGAATTTTACAGTTCTTGTTATTTTCAATCAAACACTCTCCTTCTGAAGATGTGTTGGTGGAAATAGTGCCAGAGAAATTATATTTGGGTTAATGATGCTCAGAGCATCAAAGCAGAAACCTGCACTTTGGGACCATTTTCCAATTCCCACTTTGATGTGAAATAAACTGAGCCCCGCGCTGACTGAATCAGACATGAAATGTTTTCAACCAGTGCCTCATATTGACATCCGCATTATCCAATTGTCCTGGCAGCCGTCGGTGTCTATAATTGTGGCATGTAATGTCTTTCATTTGAAAAGATGTGCAGGCTAAAAACAGGCTTCATTATGATTCACCAAGTTGTTTGGTAAAAGCTCTCATGGCCTCGTTTATTTGGAAAAAAATAGGGAAATCATAGCATGAACATCTTTTTGCAGTTGCTATTCACATTTCCATTTTATTCATTACTTTTTGCGGGCTTTGTATAGTGAAAGGACACTTGCATAATAACACATTGGCACCCTACATAATTCTATTTGCACCACTTTGCACAACCAGTGCAGTACATTTATTGACACATGTCACCAATTCATTTCCTCTCAGGCTAATGGTATTAGAGTTGCCTTCGTTAAAAGCCTCTCTGTTTTGAGTCATCATTGGATCAGTAGTGAAGAAACAGGCCATTGTACACACATGGATTTCCTGGGAGTTGATAATTAAATTAGCTGTGGGCAAACCTGGTTTGTATTGTCGAGAGCAGATGTGTCATGGGAAGCCTTTGAGTTTGTTGGCAAAATGTAATCCATTATAGACGACCCATGAATGTTTGCATAATGAGTGATGTAAAACATTAAAACTCTGGAAAACAAAGTGCTCCTGTGTCGACGTGACGGCCCCTCCGGCCTGGTTCACTCTGCTGTTGCCGTGGTTTCTGTCTCCAGGGCCGAAGACCAATTAGGATCTTAATCAGCGACATGGGACACACCTGGACCCCGGGCGCCCCGTGCCTTCCAGCAGCAGTTAGTCCTCGGGCCGATCCCCGCACTGTTTTATCTGCACTAACGTCCACACAGCAAAATTTCAATCGGCCAATCCCTGCACTACTGACTACCACCTATTTCTTTTTTTGTGTTTTTTGGGGATTTCATTATAATTGAATTTTCATAATGACATTAATTACTTAATTATTATTTAGTATTCGTGCATGTCTCCCTTTTCTGGGGCAGGCTAAATGTGCATTCTCATGCTCCTCGGAAGTTAGCATCACCCAGTTGTCCAGTCGCTGTTGGACTTTGGACTTCTGAAGTCAGAATAGGGGAAAAAACATGGAGGCTATCAACAAAATGTGTTGTATTTATGTGTTAGGGGTGTTTAAACAACACCTTGACCTCGCTCTTGGGCAAAGAACAGGGATCAAGTGTGACAGGCATGTGAATCGTTTAAAACGAGTGCATGTTAATCATAAAAACATCAGTATTGGTTAAAAAGTGGTGTTAGGCTCTTGTGAGAGATAGATATGCAGTTTGCAAGTGACAAAGTGAAACATAGGACACGTCCACATTACAAGCTGCTAAGTAATTCTGTGCAATTGTAAATGTATGTTAATTGGTTCATAAGTTAATTGGTTCATAAGTAAATAATGTTTTTTGCCGACTTTCGATGTTTACGTTTTTCCGACTTGAGTTGGAATTCACCTGAATTTTCCATTATTTCGAAACCGTGTGAACGTACAATAAGAGCAGGGCAGCAACAATCAGGTTTATGTATTTACTGGTTACAAATTCTGTGTAAACCAAAAACAGAGCTCTGGGCATAGAACAATTTAACCTTTGAAGATAAAAAGCGAGGACGGATAAGCTCAATTCACCGTATCAGAGCTTAATTTGTAACTTAAAAACCTGTTTCAAAGTGACAGAGACTTGAATCTTGTATTTCGTTTTAATCCAAAAGGTCAGCCTTCATCATCAAACCAGATTGTCTCAGGTGTCCTCTGGGATTTCTTGGTAATGATGATACTCGAAGTACAACCTTTTCATTTCACACCTCTTAAATGTCCTAGAATGGTTAAGAGACAGTGTGTATCCAAACAACAATGACGCCTGCTATTACATTAATATTGCAGACATTTAATATTTGGATCAAAGTCTGTGTGTTTTCCTTGGGATAGGAATATATTCAGTATTTAAAAGGCGCAACCATTTTTCTTTGAACACAGAACATAAAGGACTGTGAAATGGCTCAAAGCTCTTACATCTTGCCTTTATGTGAATTGCCTTGGTGTAGTTATTCAGCTACTTATGAAGTGGTAACTGTGAACTGTGAAGTGGTAAGTGACGTTTAGAATGTGTCATCTGGCAGCCGCTAGAGCCTGACACATGTGAAGAGCAGTGGGCATGTCCCTTTGAAATTGTTCACTGACTCAGCAAAAATAACAACAGGGAGGCAGTGAATCGGCCTCTACTGCCCTGATGTGACTGCCTTGCCCGGGCTAAAGGGCTGGATGTCACCTGGTAGAGAGATTTACTGACTGATCGAGGCATCCAGTTAGCATCTCCAGCAATTTCATCAAAAATCCTGTGTAGTGCTAAAGGTAGGAATGAGTCACAGCTGACTCTGGGCAGTTAAACACGGTCATCCGTCTGGGTATTGAGACGTTTGAGTGATGTCAACCAACATGTCAGTCACTTACCTCCCAATGACCTCAAAGGTTTTCATTTGGAAGTGCACTGTAATGTAATGAGATTGAGGCCTGAACAGGGATCTTTGGCTATAACTCACTCTTAGGAACCTTTCACTCAAACAGGTTGACGTGTTGCCGCTTTCCCACCACAGGAACTGAACCTAATGTACTGTAGCATGTAGACATTGTCAAGGGGTCTGCTATTAGTTCTATTTCCAGTCATTTTCCTTGCTATAGAACCTTTCAATCTCAGCCCTGCTCAGGAGGTCATAATACGTTTCAGGTTCTTCTGTGTGCGCAATCTGTGCTGTCATCCGTGATTGATGGAGCAAAGTTCCCATTAGCATATGAGAAGGTGTCATTCAGAGTGAACTCAGCTGTAAGACCTAAATGTGTACAGTTCCAGTGGATATTGAAGCAAGTGTTATTTTTCATAAAGTACAACCGATATCCGGAGACGAACCTGATACCAAGTTCTTGCAACTTCTTACAAGTTGCGGTCCTGAAAGTGTTGGAAATATTTGATATTAGAGTTTGGGGGGGCTGTGTCCAACAATTTTTTTATTGACTTTGCTTTTGGAAGAGAGACAGATGCTGATTTGTCAGACTAATTGCCTCATTATTACAAAGCCCCACAAAAGATGTGGAACTCTTAAAGAGAACTTAGGTATAAACTGCTATCACCACCTGCCTTCCAGCCTAAGAGCCTGGCCCTACATGTTGCAAGTTTAAATTATGATGTTCATGCTTCCCTGGCGGAAAATGACTGATTCCACTGTGCTCTGTGTCATCCATGCCATGTACTGTTGCAAGGTTGGTGACCAAAGTTCTTGTCTGGTACCCTCTTGTGTGATTGGCCTGCCCGCACTTCCCTAGGTTTACTCTGCTCAAGTTGTATCGTATTGGTCCAAAAGGATGGATAACTACGTTCCACATTGTGTGAAGGCTCCTGGCATCACCTAAGTGTGTTGCATCAGTGGCTAATCTCTGTATTGGACATTCCTCCATGTGTGACACCAGCTCTGACCCGCCAATCTCTTCCAGACAGATGCCCACACCAGAATACTTTGCACAAGGGAAATCCTCCTGGTCAATTTTTAACCCCTGCTAAAGTAAACTGATTGAATTTATGAAGCATTTATCCAAAGCGCTTCCTCTCATTCACCCATTCTCACACGTCGGTGGCTTAAAGCTACAGTGCAAGGTACAGGACTATCCTTGGGGAGCAATTGGAGTTCAGTGTCTTGCTCAAGGACACTTTGAAATGTGGACAGAATTGAAACACCAACCATGTAGTTAATAAATGACCTGCTCTGCCTTCTGATTCACAGCTGATAGGTGTCATGGGTTCAATTTCAAATTGACGAATATACTCCTAATACTGTAAATGATCTAAATAATGAATGGCTGTCAACTCCATGCTTGCTCACACCCTTTGTCCAAGTTATCTGATATTCTCTGACAGTTTCGGTCCAGAGCCAGAGCCATGCACATGGTCTTCCTCGCCCAGTGTGGCTGGAGGCTTTCGTTTCTGACTGTGGCTGCCAACATGCTTCAGCAGCTAGAAGTGATGAAGGCACAGGGAATAAGCTGGTGACAGCAACTCTGTGTGGACTCCAGAATTGGCAGAGCCCTGCGCAGAGCCACAGAGTTCAGTCACATCATTGAGCCCTGCTCTCAGGTCCAGGAGAGGGGATGAAATATGGACTCCTTTTTAATATCCCACCTAATAACTGTGTTGACAAGCGCCATGAGTTACTTTCTGCAGGAATGTCGTGGCATTTGGATAATTAGCTGTAAATAGTATTTTATTATACCTCACACTCACACAGTGCTGAAGACGTTTTTATAGCAAAGGTTGGGTGGTAATTCTACTAGCCCCATTATGGAGCGAAATACAGATGTCTCATAGGTGGTGGTAGGTTTCAGGGCAGTCAGCCGGGGACCGAGCCAAGCGAATGATTGAAAGAGCTAGTGTGTCTTCACCAAGACTAATTCATTTATACTTAATCCATCCTGCCTGTATTCACTTGGCACCGATACTGGCTCATTTACAAAGCCACAAAGCTGTCGTCTGTTCTCTTTTGTTAGTTATGTTTGTTTTGTTCTATGAGAACTTGACAACATTTTCTCAAGAAAAAGTTTGCAGAAGGACAGAGGTGCTACTCTGGAATCACACAAAAAACTGATCTTTTTGTTTGTTGGTTTTTGGTGTCATGATGTACTACAGGGACTTCACCACAATGCCTGAAGCGTTTCTTTTACCAAGCTCCTAAAAACTGAAGGTGATTTCAAACAGCCCAAAGCAAGAATTATGTGCATTTAACTTCCAGGAGGTTGATAATGGAAAACAACCTCAGGGAGGTTGGGGCGGAAAAAGCGATTTGCATCTTCTGTTAACAAAAGAAGATAAATTATGTCCCAAAACATCCAGTTTCAAACTGGCATTATTACAGCATCTTAGCACATCAGTCTTGTTAAACATCGCCTCATACTTAAGTAATTAAACTGAAGTGATAGTGATGGCATTATTAGTGGCTTGAGTCTCCAATTAAACTGTTTTGGTGGCTGTCATTCCTGCTGGCTGGAGTCTCTGTTGGCTCAGGATCTGGCTCACACAGTAAATAGGAGTACAAAGCTGACAGCTGTCTGATAAATTATGCACAGCCCAGTGTTACAGAGGTGGATACACACACTCACACATCCACATACACACTGATCCTCGGGTCCCAGCGGTGCACTTGAGAGGAACCGGAGACTCATTAAACTCCTCCACACATTTAGTCTCTGTTCCTGTCCTGTTCCGTCTTCTGTGGGTCCTGTGTGTTTTCCTGTCTCGCCTGTCTTTCTTTTAACACCGTCTTTTTAACATCCCTTGTGTTAGCGCTCGCTCCCTCGTGCCGCTCCCCTTCACTCGTGAGCTGTTTCGCTTACAAGCAAGTTGGTGTGTTCTTAACAGTGTGTGAAATCCCAAAGTGTGTGTAGAAATAAAAATAAATTATTTTCCTTAACATAGTCATGGACATTTAGCCATACTCAATATTTACAAAAACGCTCTTGAATGAAGCTTTGCAGACAGTTAATGTACCGGACACTTCGTCGGTGGCGTCAGCCCAACCTACTACAAGCACTACAACTGCACATGTGTGGAACATGTTTTACTTAAACTTCACATTCAGATGAGTAGAGCAGAACTACTTCTTACTAATGAAGGCAGGCATGATGGATTACTGCATGAATGCTTCTTTAATGACTGTACAGGCAGCCTGTGGAGTTTTTAACTTCTAGTGGTGCTCTGGAGCCATGTTTTTCAAATTGCGATTCACATTACATCACTGATTGACAGGCGGTGGTAATGTGCACTCATACGCCGCAATGTGCCAACAAAGACTGTGAGAGAGAAGACTTCAATTAAGTTTTAAATATGTATTAAAAAAAAAAAGTATGATGGAGAAAAAGCATTTAACCCATTTGGTGGAACACAAGGACACTCAGTTTACTACGCAGGGCACCTTAAACATTTTAATTGCTTTAATTTTTGCTATTTTGCTGATCAAGCACCCAAAAGTGAAGCCAGAGCATCCTGTTCTTCATCTGGTTGCTTGCTGCAGTATAGGTCATAAATCCCACCTCCTCCATGCAAGTGGATGGGACCAAACTTATAAACTAATAATACAAAGTTTTTATCAGTGTTAATTTTTCCAATAGGTTTGTTTTTAATTTGTTATTTGGTACTATATTAATTCTTTGAAACGTCATGATTGACAGCTGATACTGACTCCCAATTGGTCGAGTGCGTGTACCAGTGGGACCTCGCTATCTGCGTAGACTCTGCACAAGGCATGGCAGCGCTCCTATCCAGGATATTTGAACTTCAAGAACTTCAGCACCACTTCATAAATGCTGCCTTAAAAGAAGATGGTCTCCTTTGTTTATCTATCTAATGAGTAGCGTGTCCATTCCGTCATATTGAATAAACAGAAATTCCAAGCATCCTCCTGTTTATGTTAATCAGTGGATTCGGCTGAATGATTCATTTTTATGTAATCGTCACCGGGATACAAACCTGTGCAATAAACACATGCAAAAACTGCCTGAAACACGATGAATTAGAAACAAATTGTTTTCTTGAACACTTGAGCCAAATGAACTGGAAAAGAAAATATGCTGAACGTTGTTTACCCCATGTTGGGCTGGAAAACAGTTTACTCTAGTTGACAACAACTACACTAGTAGCACTGTTAAACCTTTACTAGTAGAACACAAACAAACATGTCACTTATTATATGGAGCCCTCGACGCACAGGTCATGCATTCATAACCATTTAGCCAATCAGATAAAGCCCCAGCTAAGCTGTCAGCTGCCCTCATAATAATTGGTGTCAATGTGGTTGTGACCAGGAGGTTAGCTGAAGAAGACAGTAAATACGTATTTATCGCAACTCATATAATTGTTGCAATATTGAACAATGCTACTAGCCTATTTCCGTCATTGTAAAGGCCTTTCAAACTTCTGAACACTAGACGACAGTGGGTTTGCAAGGTTTTTTTTATACTTATTGTAACATGATGTGAGGTGACGTTAATCCCCCCTGCTGCTGCAGAAACCAATCACACTCCAAACAGCAGACATGCCACACCATGACATTCTCCCTCTTGGATTAACAATATGTAGCCAATTTAGTCCCCCCGTCCCTCTATCGCTCCACATCTTCCACCCTTCCTCCCCCTGTTTTTCCCCCATCCTGCCGTCTGGACGCCGCATTAGAGTCGTGTGACCGGACCCGGACATCATGCTTTTTCCCTGTGTTATCGCTCAGCCATCAGTGTCCTGTTTCTTCACATGTTGCCACGTCGTCACCTTCTGCAGACTTGGTCTCCACACCCTCTTAAGACCTCCTCTCTTAAATCCTCTCCCCGCTCCGATCGCTGGGATCTGGCTTCCCACGATGTAGAGATAAATAGCTTAGCATTTTGCCACATGGCAGACTGAAGTGTGGAGGTCAGGTTGTGTTCATTTCAGTGGGTCTGGAGCAATGCCATCATATGAACTGAGGACAGTAAAGGGTCACGTCTGTGCAGTTGATACTTGATCACACACTGTAACTCTTAATATCCAATATAATAATCCATGCAAATACCCCAAAACATCACTTCTTCACAAGTTCCTCCACTGGTTGGTCATCTGGTCCCAGCTAAGAAATAGCCCAGCACATATCACACATGAAACAACTAATTATTGTGTTTATGCCTTTATATTTGTGTGGATTAAACAAATGACATATAACGTGTAGATATTTGTTATATATGACAGAGTTGGGTGTGCTGTGTCCACCTGTCCTCAGTCTTAATGCTCACTTACTGGCTGCTCGCTCCATGTGTCATATAGTACACAGACAGGTTAGTGTTATAAATCTTATTTGAAAAGCTGTTGAGCTTATTTCTAAAAATGTCACGCTACCAGTATTCGTTCAGTCATTTAAGCCATTTATCAATGATGGATGTCCAAGTAGTTTTGGTTTTCAGCTTCTTTAATATGAAGATTTGGTTCTTTGCTCTGTTTTCATCAATAGATGGATTTTTTTTAGGGGTTTTTGGATCATTGTTCTGTCAAAATAAGCAATTGAAAATTGTTCTCTGGGAAATTGTGAGCGTCAATGAAACAAATGGAATATTATCAATATAAATATTATTGTAAGTAATAGGTTAGGATGGCATGGTGGTGTGGTGGTTAGCACTGTCACCTCACAGCAAAAATGTCCTTTTTACTGTGTATTTTGATGTAAACAATTAATGAGTTAACCAGGTAAAAAGACAGTTATACCTCGCAGCCCAGGCTGTAACTGTGTAAGCTTTGTCCGTTCTTGAAGCTTTGCCTCTGAGCACGACGAGCTCAGAGGCAAAGAAGACGATGTGTTGGGGAGTTATAAACCACACAGAAACGATGTACGCCACGGCGATCGCCACCTGATCCCGCTGTGGCTCTAGTTAAAACCATGACTCTTAAACTGGGCCCAGTGGGACGCAGACACAACACCAGGCAGTCGCTATGAATATGAATGATCCAACCAAGCATGGATCAAACGCACAGGACCCGAGCACCACATTGGTAATTGGGAGTGGATGTGGTAACCTCTAGCTCTCTAGTCTCTATTAAAAGAAGATTAAAAAAACAAATGCTGATGTTTATTATCACAAACCCCATGACATTATTATTGTTTGGTCTTGCTCCCGCTGAGACTGGAACCTCTGTGTGGACCAGTAATGAATAAAAGCTGAAGTGTGTGTGTGCGTGCGTGCGTGTGCGTGCTGAACCCACAGATCAAACCATACCACATGGGACAGAGGAGAGAGACCTTGTCGCGAGCGAGAGCAAGAAATTTAATCAGCAGCGGCAAAATTAAATCTGCGAACACAATGCCGGACAGTTTGTAGCTCCTCCAGTTTGACTTCTGAGCCCCATGTTCTGCTGCTGCCGATTATTCATTAGCACAACACACGTTCTTCTTTTTTTCTGCCATAGCTGCCATAACCTTTAGTGCAGCTGTTCATATCTGAGGGCTGTCTCCGTTTTGACTTAGTGAATGGGATAATCTCAGTGTGAAAGAAAGATTAGCCGGGCAAGAGCGCCGGCTAAAAACTCTCCACTGATCACTGCCCCAGGCACAACAGTTGGACTAATGTGAGCGTAGAATTAGTTTCCACGCTACAGTGGATGAAAGTCTAAGCCTAAAAACCCAGACAAGCAAAGCCTGCAGTGATTATGAATGATTGTTGCGTTCGCACAGATACCTCTGCAGCTTTGCCCCGAGGCTTTTTGTCACCATCACTTCTTCTGCCTTGAGGATCTTAATTTAAGATCGTTTCATTTTTTTTAGATCTTCCTGTAGGATTCTGTAGGTTGTGGGAAAAAGGAGGAGAAATTATTTGTAGACAGACATTAACTCTTGGTTCATAGCAGTTGGACAGAAGACAAGCATAGATTAAATGATTTAAAAGGGAGAGTGAAATCTCATTAGCCGAATTCCTATCCCGAGTGTATGTATGTGAAATGAAATTAGGGATTAGCAACGGTAGATTCTGATGACATTCTAACAAACTTTGCTTGAAGCAGGAGTTTTTAGCCAATATGCCACAAAACCTGTGCTTTTAACGAAACTATTGCACTGCCTATTCTTAACATGCTTGTTCGTAATGTTCTGTTCTCTTGTCCTGTGTTAAAGCTCCAGAGCTACTTCAGAATTATTCCTTGTCATCAGTGAGTCCTCCTCAAGCAGTTCTACAATATACTGTCACTTTGTATTGTTTGTGTGCTGGACGCTGTGTGCAGAGCTTTTTACAAGTCTTTGGTGCAGAGTGATGTTCGAAAACTTTGTGTTCATCCTCTCTGGTTTATCATGAATATTTTATCGTCAATGCTTTTCATAAAATGAAACAGAATTTGCTTTAGTACTGTTCATGTGTGAGGTTTTTGATATAAGTCTGAATGATTTAATTAAGTGCTGTTATTTTTTCCATACATTGCATGTCGGCTTTTTCGGTGGTCTGTTCACAATCTTCAGACCAGAGTTCACAACTTTTCAAAATAAAAGCTAGTTGAAGGCTGCTGCTGTAGTTTATCCGAGGATGTAGAAGAAGACATGTTTAGCCTCCACTGGCTGCAAGGCGCTGTTTGCCTCATTATTAAAATGTTTTTATATTGAACGTAGTACGTGTCCAAATCGCACCAAATTTGACACCACACTTTACAACACACTTGCCAAGTGTGAAGCCAATAAGATAAATGTTTCACAGGATATGTCTTCTACATACAGACAAACAGATATCTGTGGGATTAGTAGGTAGATACTCTGACAGTGTTTCCTTTATGAAATATGGCAAAATTGAGTTGACTTGTTTGTTTTTTCTAATATTTGACCTTTGCTCAGATGTCATATTTAGTTTTCTGTGGCATTTGAATATATTTACATAAAATTAACTTGACATTTATTTGACTGGGAACCTTTGAGCCTTGCTAATAATGTGGAGAAGGGCTGAAGGTGTGGAGGTGCTGATAGATAGGGATCAGTGGACACATCTGGTGGGAGGAAATACCACTATCGCCAGCAGTCAGGGTTCTACACCCCCCACCCCGCTGCCATGAAATCTATCCAGGTATTTTGCCGTATGGATGAAACTGAAGCAACCCTTTGTAATTCACATCTATTAAATCAGGAATGGAAGCATCATATGGTGAATTCATACGCCCAGGCTGCTGTGACACTTCATCATGTTGTCTGCAAGTGGAAACTTTTCGATAGTATTATTATCTCTGACCTCTACAAACCCGCAGATTGTAACCAGCTCTCACAGTTGGCTGTGTGGCACCGGAACAAACACTCAAGAGATATGGAGCCTTTGTCGGCACACAGTGCTGCAGACTCCATGAAGGACTGAGAGAACCGTTCTATGTTGTCGACATGCACAGGATGCTCCGCTGGGTAAAGTTTGTCCGGCTGCACTCGGGGAGGGACAGCATAAATATTTATCTGCCTTATTTGTTTGTGCTGCCTGGGCATGTGGGGAGAGAGATACACGAGGAAAAGATGCTCGGCGTCTCTTTCTGCTGGATTAGTTTACCAGAGGTCACAAAGTGCTGAATTTAACTGGGGCACAGAAAGGATATGCTCCAACTGAGCCATGGTACATATTTGGACGCGTAAATCACAAATAATTAGCGCCTTAATCAACTGTCACGGATAAATGCCTGCATGTAGCACTCGTGCATATGCAGCTGGATTTCAAATTAAAAGTGTGGAGCTGTTAACAAACAAGCTTCCAGGGCCCCTCGAGAGAAAACATAATGTCGTGAGAAGTGAGAAGCCTCGACATCACTCAGCTTGTTTCTATAGATCTAATGATGCCTATTAATTAATAGACTTTATTTTTGCATGATGTCAGCACCCACCTCGATGAATGATCAACAAGAGGATGCTTAATAAACGTGAGGGGGTTTACGTAGCTGAGCCCCAGCACCAGCCTCGGTGAGCTCAGCAGAAGGCTGGAGAATGACCAAGAGGGCGGGTGCGTGCGAGGTGAGGAGGGGTGGGGGGGCTTAGCGTGTGTGTGTGTGTGTGTGTGTGTGTGTGTGTGAGAGTGAGAGTGTGAGAGAGAGAGAGAGAGAGAGAGAGAGGAGGCTGAGCGCAGAGATAGAGCCACAAGCTGGGGGAAGTCAGTCCTGTCAGCCGAAGTCGCTGTGTGGCAGTGGAAGAAAAGACACGGAGCTGACAGACGAAGGCATTTCAGAGAGGAGAGGAAAAAATATCTAGCTCCCACTCTCTCTCTCTCTCTCTTGTCCTGCCTGGAGTGGCTGCAGGGGGGATCCTGGATGGTGTGATCTCCTCCACCATGGGATGCAGCCTCTGTACCCTGCAGAAGCCTCAGGAGCAGTACAAACTACTCTATGAAGTCTGCCAGGTACTGTGACCAAGCCTCATGCAGCAGTTTTTTTTACTCACTAACTCACTTTTAGTTGTTTTACTGTGCTTCTTCGTCTCTCTCTTAGAATGGTGATGTAGTTTATGGTGTTGTCCGACTTGTTAACTTGTAGCTGTGAGTTTGCTCTGCTCACAGAGCAGAAGAAGGGAGGGGGGGGGGGGCTTTCACTGGCTGGTTGTTAGAAGCGTAAAATAAAGTTGCTTCGCGTGGAGCTCCCGCAGCTGAGCAGCGTGAACTCTGGCCGCAGGGGTCAGGGAGAGGTGGTGCGCTGTAGCTTAAAGGAGGGGGTGATGAAGAGGTGACAGCTCTCTCAATGCGTCTGCTAGTGTGTGCGCCGATCACTGCCCACCTCCTCATTGTCAGCTGAATGCTGACTTGGGGCTTTTCGAGCTTTAACCCCTGTTTGGTTTTCCACCAAAGTTTATGTTTAACGCTCCTCTGCCTGTTTTGCTCTTTTTGGTTTTCCTCCGCCAAAGAAAATAGAGCGACGTGCTAGAGATGCACCATTAACATGTATAAAGTTTTCACATGAGAGTGCAGGACAACTTTTTGTCATTCATTGATTTTACAGTTTTTCAAGTTTCTTTAAAACAAGACTTCAGACTGATTAGTGCTGAAACTATTTATTGATTATTTGGCTCATATCAATTGGCGATGATGATTTGACAACTTTTCTTTGTTTTATATCAGAATGTTTCTGCATTTTCAAAAATATCAACCTCGACACTGGCATTATTCACAAATTTCTAATTTAAAAACTATTTGAAGGGTCGATAAATAATGAAAACTTAGCATTGGTAACTACAGTCCTTACACTGAAAAATAAAAAAATAAATGTTTTATTGATGGATTCATGTAGAAAATTATCAAATTGCCAATTTCCCCAGATGTTGGTAATTATTTCAAAGCAATGTACCATGGTCCACCTCTGTCTGGATCCTCTCTGCCCTCAGATAAACTCACATGAACCCACCTTCTGCAGCTCAGTCGCTGTGGACTGTAACACAAAGAGAAACGTCTCCTATTGAAGTCAGGTTAAAGTTTTAACTGACTAAATTGTTGTGTATTCCTTCAGTGGAGAATATGTTGGTGTATCGTTTGCTCTGTGTCATGTGGTGCCCCAGAACAAACCCTCCGTGGCATGTTGCCATTCTCTGCTCCCTCAGGCTCCGCTTTGTCAACCTTATTTGAGACGACACACTCGGGAGCGCTGCTTCATTTGCTTCATTCATCTGAGTGTTTGGATTCAAGGGCTGGTCTGGTCTAATGAGTGAAAACAGCGACCTGTCAGACGGCAGAGCGCGTGTACGACTCTGACAGACACATCTTTCGGGACTGCTCGCTGTCATACGCGCAAATGTGATTTAACAAAAAAAGAAGAAAAGGAATTCTCCATCTTTTCATCCATAATGGACCCCGGCCAAATGTTATCCTCCTGTCACACCAAATTACATCTCATTTGCTGCACAGGGTGCCGGGTGGCGAGTGGCGGCTTTAACTGAACGTAATGATGAAGCTCTCTGTGGATCTCAATCATTATTCTCCCCCAGAAAAACTACTGTCTGGGGGAAGATAACAGGGGGTGTCTGTCATTGTGCCTGCAAATACTTTGGCTTTGATTTTCATGCGGGAGGAAAAAGATAGAAGGTTTTGGCTCGCCTCAGAGAAAACATGGCTGTTATGCAGTGGCATAATAAATGGATTATGGGTGCTAACATCGGGGTCAGAAAGCCCTAAACTCCACCCCAACCCACCACTACAGCAAAAACATGGTGTTTAGCAGATCGCTGTCATTGGCATTGTTCTGCCTTCTCTCTCGGTCACAGTGTCATCTTATGTGTTCCTTTGCGCTCATACTTCCGTATTTATCTTCCAGTGGCCGGCTACTGCTTCTGCCACTGTTTAGAAAGGCTGCATCCAAACTAATACGTTTTGGCTTTTGAACGCAGCACCATTGTTACGTTTACGAGTTTTCAAGAGCCTAAAATGAAGACGTTTGGAAGCACCGCTGGCCCTGTACAAAAACTCCAGAAGTCTGGACAAGCCTTAATGGAGATGTTTGGAAACTGATGCTGTCACCAGCATTCACTTCCCGATTGGTTCTTATAAATCCCAACTTAACTACCAGCAGTGAAAGCAAAACTCACAGTTCTGTTCCATCGTTGGTCCAGGAAACTAAATCATCTTACCTTTCACCATTGTTCTTTCTCATTTGTAGTGTTTGATGTAAGTATTGGACCGGCTGTAGAGTAGAGAATCAACTTCCTGTTCACAGCGGTACACACATGTCCAGCATATATGACTGTTCATGTGATATTTGTTTTCAGGTGTGTTGGTATGGACTGGGATTATTGCTGATACAGAGCTAAAACACACTTCACTTTAAAGTGAAAATGTCTTAGTATGGATGATGCTAAAGTCAGTGCACAGGTTTAAACTTCCCAAGTCTTTTAGCTGCCCTCAGACAAACCAGTCAGCTTCTGACATGTGACAGCAGAGACAACAAGCTGTAGATTATTTATGGTTAACCTTGAAAAAACAAAAACATGCTTTTTCCCCTTTATCCTGTGTCAAAGCTCGGTAATGGTTGTGCTCATGGAAAGAATCAAACAAACAAATTTGTCATCACACCCAAGTCCTGGTTGGGACATTTTTATTTGCCTGGTTGCTCAGTCTATAAAATGTTGTAAAAATAGTGAATTGATCAGTTAACCTGGTAAAGTTCCCAGGCTCTATTGAATTATTCCTTTAACCTATTCACAGTGACTGAAGTTGAGTTTGATATTTTGTCTATTTAATGTTGATTTATGAGAAACAGTGAGTTTTTCACGTCCTTCGACCAATTATTCCACAAAGATCGATCTCAGGCAGCACAGACACATTACACATGAGAGAGCAGATGGTCCAGCGCTCTGTATGTTTAATCATTACATATGACCTACAACAATGTGCACCCTTTAACTACAATTACTAGCACTGGTTAATAATAGCCAAGCTCACACTATTTTGGCTAAACTTGCATTCACCATGCAATACCACCATATATATATATATATATTACTAATAAGCAGTTTTTTTCAAATAGATAGTGTATTGAAGAGTTGTGTTGTATTGGTGTCAGCTTTGACACTGCCCTTATTCAGCAGATTATGGTTCATGTATCCAGGACGTGACTGAGTCACATTACACAGATACACTCTCTCTCCTTAATGTCTCTACTTACCGGTACAGTCAATATGATATTCAGTGCTTCCACCAGCAGATTCATTCAGTCATGGCTGGCTGCTGAGTGAGTTTTTTTTCTTTGTTCAAACACAATTCCTGGCGCCTTGTTATCTTGCATAAAACGATTGCCACGAGTCCCACACAGTGTGGTAAACATATTTGGGGAAAGATTAGATTGGTGAATTTCAAGGAGTAATGTGCAACGATTTTAGTTTTGTTAATATATCTATACCCTAATACGTGTGTAAGTTATGAGCTGTCAGTCACTTGTGTGACTTTTGTGTGACTCCACCTTGTCATCTCCAAGAGCGAAGTGTATGAAATTAATGTTTCAAATATTTATCTGCTGGGCAAATTCTCAACATCTTTTTGTGTTGCACTATCATCATATTTTATGTGCATTATAAAATGCAGTGAAGGGACTTGTTATCAGCTTCTGTCATAATGGTCAGTTGACAGGATTTTATGTTGAACTTGCCAAGAATAGAAGTTTTTTTTTTTTACATTGTTTCCATTTGATCTGGTTAGTTTTGGTTTGTAATTTAGGAAGCACACTAAAGACTTTGGTATGATCCTGTCATTGTCAACTATGTGGACTGCGTCTACCTGTACTCTAATGTCAGGCTGTTGTCAATCCGGCGGGTAGAAGTCTTTCTATTTGAATGGAGAAAATAAATGAAACGCTAATTTCTTATTTCTTGCTGAGTTGATCATGAGGAGCTTGGTCGTGGCCACAGCTCTTATACACACTCAAGCTCAATCTAGAGAGAATGCACAGCATTTTTATATTGTATGCATCTTCTGTGGCTGCACAGTCGACAATAATGTACGAAATCTATGCCAGCACATCCTTAGCATGTACCTCCTGCAGGATTGTGGGGAGGTCTTAATTCTCCTTAACTGATATAACAGGCAGATCCTTCTGATCAGAGCCTGGCACAGCGCCCACTCTGCTCTCCGCCTCATCTCTCTGAGGGTTTAATAATCCATGAACACTTGAAATCTTTCCAGTTCATTAAACACCTTAGCTCTAACTCCCATGTTGGAGGCATGAAAAATATGTTTTTTATAAAAGTCAACAGATTGCACATTCCTGGAGGCATTTTATCAGTCCTGGCAGGATCACTGGCAACAGTCTGCTGACATGGTAACAGTCGCTTTAGATGGAGAAAAGCTTTTCTATCTGCATACTCAAAGGAAATGTTTTGTTTACACCACTGAAAGTCAAATACAGCCATACTGGAGATCAAACATTGTTAAGGTTTATTAAACGCAGCCAACACAGTGTTTTCCCTTCTCGCTGTAATTATTTAAGGCCTGAGCTGCACCGGCCTCGGTGCTCCCTTTTAAACTTGACCCCTCTGACAGCGGTGAACCCCTCGGTCTTTGCTTCAAAGCTAAAGGTAAGCACCATGTGGAGATGTAAGCTCAGCTGCTTTTGTCAGGGACTTTAAGGTAGAGGCCTTGGAAACTCTGTTTGACAGTCCTAGGGCTCTTAATCTCTCCAGAAGTACTCTGTAATGGCTGTGGCGCCGTGCTGCGGCTCATACGAGAGCCAGAGCTTAATTAGAGCCTCAGCACAAGCCGACTGTTGAGGCTCTGATCCGCGCTGAACTGATCGGACAACAGTCTCTCTCTCTCTCCCTCTATGTGTATCTGTCGTTCTCTTTCGATTCGTCTCTCTCCGTTTCCTGCAGAGCAACATTCTCAAAACAAAATTTGTTTCAACTCCCGAGCTTAAGAAGTTTACGAATGATTACGCTGAAACTTTTTCTACTCGTGCCACTGCCTAATTAGCCATGTTTGTGATTGAAGGCTGCAAAGATGTCAGCCTCAGCTCAGGACGCCATGTTGGCGAAGTGGCAGATGGTCTCGGTGTGACATCCTCTGGACCAGACAGACAGAAAGATGAGATGTAAATATTTGTACAAGAGATCTCCTCAGCCACTACCCCCCCCATCCCACTGTTAGACAACCCTGTCATCAAAGAACTTACCAAAAAGAAAAAGAGAACTCCTGAGATGCAGCTCCCGCTCATCTCAGCTCCCGTAATGAGGCTTGACACAGGCCGCGTACGGAGACAAAGCAGGGACCACCAGTGGCCACCGGGGCCTGACACTGTGTGTTTTAAATAACGGCTAAGACCAGCCGTGGTGTGCCGGCGTCACATCTGTCAGACACTGGAGCAGGTGGCGGGCTGCCACAGGGGAGCCCTCCCGGGAGCCTGCGTTCTTACTGTTAGTCCACAGTAAATGACAGAGAGGGATCAGAGCCACAACAGAGACATATCAAGATCCTTTATCTGCCCAGCCAGGATTACTGTACTAAGGAAGATAGTCCGAAAACAAACTGTCAATGAGCTTTGAGTATATGATTACACATATTGATGTAATATGAAAAATGAGAAACCTTTCAGGAGAGAGAAATTGTATTATATAAATTAATTAGTTGAATTAATTAAGAGAAACATTGACTCAGCCCATGGTCAACTTTTTCCAACCGGCTGCCAGAGGACACCACAGCAGGCCTACGCTTTAACTGCTGAAATGTTGCCACTTTTTGACATTATATTGAAATTCTGTATTCATGTCTCATAACTATTTTTCAAGTACTAATGAACTGAGTTTGCCTAAAGCAGACACACACATCCAGTTTCAACAAGAAAATGTATATTTTGTCGTGACATATACCACGACAGCAGTCACTCACCCGTACCACTTACAGATGTCACTCAGTATAGATGTCAAGCGGGGGGCTCAGTGTCAGACATGCTTATGAAGTCCCATGAGGCTTCAACCAGACACCATAACAGATTTTTATAAACCTGTGATTGACAGGACAGCATGCACTACAACTCAGTGTGAGATAATGACAAAGACATCATAACATTTGTTAGCACATCACAGACTCACTGGACAAAAAAATCGTAATCAGCACATTTCCGACCTATATTGAAGTCACAGATGTTGTTTTACGGTGCAACGCACAGACGAGGCGCTCTGGTCTTTTTACAAGGAAACACGAACAGGATGAGTTCAGCTTCCTGCGGACGCATCGGGAAATCAGGGGAAGACGTCCTCCTGAATCGTTTCCAGCCGTTCAGCGCTCTTAGTTTGCATCAATAGGCTGTTGCATTAATCTAATACATGATTGAGTTTGCTTATTATAAAATAAGCTTACACACACCTTGTAAGTGCTTTACTTGCGTGTGCATGAATAAAACATGCGTGGCCCATGTGGGCTGCGAGCACTTGTTCAATAGCTCCAACTTGTGAGGCACGTTCGAATGATTAAGGATTATCAAGCTGTGAAAAGGAGCCTTTTGAAGAAGTGTGTTTGACACATCATGTATCAGTAACAGCAGGATTCAGGCTTAACTGTGGGTGTCAGCTGCACGGAGGGAACTGTGATCTCCCTGGATATGAGACTTCCAAGGGACTTGTTGTGGCGTTGTCATACTTTGAGCTTTTTGTGTGTGACTAATGCCTTCTTCCAGTGGAGTCCATCTCTGTGCAGCTCTGTTGATCGCTGCTGGATAAAACTTGAACAAACAGACTTGTCCCTGACATAGAGCTGAATGTACTGTCACCACTCGGAGGGAATATGTGTGTCTGGTTTGTTTATCATGTGGGTTGAGGAGTGTGTTTGTGTGCGTGGAGCTACTGAGGTTCCGAAGAGGAGAAGCCTGGTTCAGCAGGACTTGATGACATGAACCAGGGGTTCCAGCTCATTTGCTGATATTACCTCGCCCGTGAACTCCGCCCTTTATTTCACGTGACCCTCAGGCTGCACTCAGGTCAGACAACCGTCAGGTCGATTCAGATGCCACAGATTATCAGCTTGTGTGAGAGCTCTTCCTTTTGTTCTGTAACACACAATGTGTCATGTAGTTTTGAGGCTGATGAAGGCAGCCACTTTGATTGGAAAATGATACTCGTTGTGAGTTCTTTGTGTTAAAAAGCACATTTATTTTTTCAGACAAGTGGGACTACATGATATTGATTTATTGTGATTACCAAGACTATTAGTGGATCTGGTTTGTTAAAATAACATTGTGATATATATGCTACGAACCTGCTGTGCAGTAGGGAGGCAGAGTGGGTCGTCCACGTCCAGCTCTACTGTGCAGTGGTGCTCTCATTTTTTCTTAAGTTTTCATTTAGAATCTTTTAGTTACTGTGATAGACCAGTGACATGTCCATCATGCACTTGACGTCTCGCCCAGTGTTAACTGGGATTGGCTCCTAAAAGGATTAATGGTGAAGCTAATGGGTAAATGGATGAGATTCCACTTAAAAAACACAAATTAAACTCTTAAGTATCATCAGAAGATCATCTCATCTATTAGATATTTTATGTGTTTTCTTTCAGAGGTCATTGATGTTAAAGGGCTGACTTCACACCTTCAGCCAGGATCATTAGATTACACAGAGGCAGAACAGAGTGTACTGGAAGTGATTTGGATTCTTGGTTGATCAGCTCTGGAGAACACAGTGTCCCGTGCTTAAATCAGATTAGGTGAAAGTTAACAGTGGGGTCTCTTTCAGTGTTACCTTTTTAGCCGTTTGTTCTGTAATCCTCAGTAAACTCACGTGCTGAGGTAAATAAAAAATGCTGTGTTTTCAACACCCACACCATGGAGAGATTCCCATCCAGTCAGGTAAAAGAACAGTGTGTGCACGTTTAAAGAGGCACTTAAAAGCGTGCATATCCTCACACTCTCATTGGCTGGTCCCTCAGTTTTCTTTCTTTCTTATGAAAAGGGTTTCAAAGTGAGATAAAAGAGGGATTAACCATGTTTTTAAAGAAGAATGACCCACATTCACACTGCCTCTCAAACTATACAGGCCTCCCACGAAAATAAGTCTGCATGCTCTCCATCACGTCAGCTGCTCCTCTCCGTTCCAAAATACAGACTTTGAAGAATTTGTCTAAGAGGTGTATCCGACCAGAAAGAGGAGGCGAGTGCTCCCCGGCTCTGGAAGCTCTTTAAACTGTCTATAGAGTTCCCGGGGTTCTCTCCGCACAGCTCCCAAAGGTTTGCCTGGCAGAGTTTCCACTCTGTTCACCTCAGTGCGTTTCCCCAAGGAACAGAAAGACTGGCTCTGTAATGTTGTCCTCCTCTTTATTAAAGGATTACGTGGCAACTGAATGGCCGTATCAAAGACTAATGTTACACAACGCAGGCTGTGAATTGACTTAATATCCCGCAAAGCCTTGTTCTGTATGATAACCATTAGAACTGTGGGTTTTGTTAGCGATACAGTGGCTCAGGCACTTTTTTGCTGCTAGTTATGTCCCCTTTAATTAATTTTTTGGAGCAGAATTTCACATTTAATAGGGTTGCATACCCTATTAATAAGCCTGACGTAGTTGTCATATTCATATAATAGTTTTATTTATATAGCCTCTTTCAAAACAGCCATTAGTGCTTCACAAAGAGGACAAATAAAAACAAGTCTAGAAGCAAATGAATGCAATGCCATTTAAAATCAAAGACAACAAAGATAGAACAAAATCTGAAATCAAAGGTGGTAGATAAAGTGAAAAACATAATTTTAAGGTAATGGCAAATGAAAAAAAGATCAAAGAAACATAAGTAATAGTAAAAACAATCAACTATAAGCCATTCTGTAGAAATGTGTTTAGAATTTGAAAGCCTGGCAGAAGTGGCAGCTGTTATTAACTTCAAAAACTAAATTCAGTTTTCTATTATCTGTGTGTTAGTTTTTTTTGTTACCAGGGTTCTCATGAATATGAGAGCTCAGATTCAGTGAGACTACCTGAATAGATAATAAAATAGATAAATAATGCATTGAAAACCTGAGGCAGCCGCACCCCATCTACCATAATATAATGATGGTAATGAAAGAGAGTGAGTCCACCGCATGGTAGATAAGCATCTCTGGCAGAGGATTAGCAATCACTTTATACACACACACACACACACACGTGCACACATGCACACACATGGACTTCTAGATCAACATCTCAATCCTACTCGATTTGCGTTCCAGGGATGATACCACGCCAGGGCCTCGCAGCGCCGCTCACCCCTGCTGCCCCTAATTACTACCCAGAGTGCTGACGACTGACATAACTATCACATGAGGCGTCGAGAAAATCTGAAATCCTGAATTGCTCTGAAGGAGCCTCAACCAAGTCGTCGTGCGCAGGCAGGGACACAGGTCCCCGAGTCCACTGTTGCTGCGGAGGTCAAATGTGACATTTTAATTAAAGAACATAGGCTGTGAATAACCAAAGCCACAGCTGTGTAAATTCCTCCCCAGCCAGCGACGCAACAGACACTTAAGTACTGTCCTCTTGTCATTAAAATGGATTTAACAGAGACGCCTCTCAGAGGATGCAGCAGAGGTTGACAGTCATTTCAGCGCGTCAGTCACCGATGCGTTGTGTCAACATGAACAACAGCTCAAGTAGGAAACCTGGTTTTTCACTACACTTGAGGACGTATTCATAGTGAAACTGTTAAAGTCCCGTTTGTTTGACTTTTCTGTTGGCCACAAGCAGCTGAACTGCAGTTGTGTTAAAGCGCAGGGTTAACGTAGCGTTGTGGGAGAGCTCAGCGGTGGTGAAGCATTGTGTATTGTGTCGGGGGGAGTGTTGTGTGTTTTCTCTCAGTGTACTGCAAAGGGCCGCTCCGTGTCAGAGGTGAGCGCGGTGAATGGGGGCCGCGGGACCCCCTCTGAAGCTGGGAGGAGACTCCCCCCATTGAGAGCGCTGAGGCAGAATGCCGTGGGCTCAACAAGACGGGGGCTAAAGGCTTTGTCTCTGGTTCACTGCCTTCATGTAGCCCTGGGATTCCTGGCAACCAGGTTTGACTGTTGGAGCCTGCGCGCAGAGAGAAGAAAGCACAAAGGCGCTTGTATTCCTCAGCTGATGTGCAACATCGTGGCTCGCTGTGGGAAAACAAAGATGTGTAAAAGATGTGCGGACATGTTTGATTTTAGGACAGCACATTCCTTATACCAGCAGCAACAACAAATACGAATTAAGATGTCTCTCTTAGATTGTGATACTATTTGTCCTGGTTGAGTTTCAGCTCACGGTCAGGGCCAGTTTTCCATTTCTTCTTCTCATCAGAGGCCAGCGGTCTTGAGTTTCAAGGTTGTTTTTTAAGGATTTCCACATTATTATTCTGTGATATGAGAACTGGCTTTTCTCAGTGTCAAATTATTCCAAGCAAACTGCAAATAGATGAGCTATTAATTTTTTGGGCCAAGTTTTGATGTTGGAGGAATAGAGGTTTGAGTCCACTGAGATGATCCAATTATACTGCAGACCCAAGATTAGCATTAATCTGCTCTGGTTATTAGTGGGCGCATATACCCCCTTTTGACTTCTGCATGAAGTTCCCACTTTCTCCAGCCTTCCTTCTCCTTCCCCTCACACACACACACACACATTCCTTTTTACAAATATGTTCTAAGATTGTACATTGTCTGGTTCAATGTCTGTTTTGTATATATGCTGCGCTCGTTCCCTGGAGGCGGTTTAATATCGCTGCTGCTCTTGATGTGCAGCACCACACTTTAAGACTGTGAACTACGACATGAATTCAGATGAGACAGTCGTAGCCGGAGGCAGGCGCACCCAACCAGCTACATGTTTATCAGAAAATGAATCCTCAAACACGTATGTTCAATGTCAGAGGGAGTGAGGAAGGATGCTAAAGATGCATTACTTGCAACGCTACGCCTAGCAGCCCTGCTAGAAAGTAAATTTATTCCTAGAAGACTGTGTGTGTGTGTGTGTGTGTGTGTGTGTGTGTGTGTGTGTGTGTGTGTGTGTGTGTGTGTGTGTGTGTGTGTGTGTGTGTGTGTGTGTGTGTGTGTGTGTGTGTGTGTGTGTGTTGGAGGGGCAGGAGGGGGGAAGCCTGTGCAGTGGGAAGAGCCGCGGGCTGAGATCCTATCAAAGCTCTCAACACATCCCCAAATCACAAACCAACAAAAGCATCCGTATGATGTGGCGACTGAACGAGGACCAGAAGCTCTTTGCAAATCCCGATAAAGCGAAGGGCCAGTGGGATGACCCAGAATGCAATATGCAATGGATGCTGCTCTTAATAAAATTCATTATGCCACCACTTTTTCAGGATTCCACATCCGCGGTTTTTGTTCCCACAGAAGCTGCTTTGTGAACTCCCGGTGACACGATGAGCCGGAGCGGAAATGCTTTGATTTAATCTGAGCACACATCCAGACATTCTGGACATCACAAATGTGTGTGCAGACTTAAGTCTCCTTCATTTCATTTTAAGTCTCTCTGGATCCGCTGATACATTCTGTCGAGAGCAGGAACTTGAGAGGGCCCGCTCTCCTCTTTCATCAACACACAGAGAACTTTAAGTGCCTCGACCAAGCTTAATTAGCCTCTTCTCCGCGACACGCCGCAGCCTTTTGCTCAAATTAATCTTCCCGGGTTAAAGCGCTGCGCCCGATCCACTGTCTCTGATGAGAGGTCAAATTTGTCGTCTGCTGATAAATTAGTTAGCTAAATGAGAGCTCCATCGTGCAGCCTAGGCTAATGACCTTGATTAATTAAAAAGAGACGGCAGCTAATTAAGCTCTTATTCTGCTTGGTCTGACTGTGACCCTGTAAAACAAGCCGAGGCAGTAATGAGTCGTTCTCAAACAGAACTACGCTGCTTCTTGAAGTTTGTGTGGGCATGGTTCTCATGTGAGGTCTTAATCATCAGTGATAACATTACATCAGTCTGCTGTAATGAGTATCCTTTCAGTTCAAATGGAAAAAAAACAGGTTGCATGTTTTGCATCAGCGCAATTATTTTGTATTTTTTGATTAAAAAATTGCTAATTCATCTCCTCGTCTTCTCCTCCTTCTTCCAGGTCAATGGCAAGGACCTGTCCAAAGCCACCCACGACCAGGCGGTGGAGGCCTTCCGCACCGCCAAGGAGCCCATCGTGGTCCAGGTCCTGCGCCGGGCCCCTCACCCCAAATCGGTCAGCCCCGCCGCTGACACCCAGGTGTCGGACACCAGCACTCAGACCGACATCACCCTTCAGCACATCATGGCCCTCACCAAGCTGCCTCCTGCTTCACCACCCATGATGGAGCTGGAGGAGTATCTGCTCACAGAGGAGTAAGTACCAGCTCGGTTCATAAAGACCCAGCGAGAGGCCCCACACACTCCGTTCACTTTCACGGAACAGTAAAGGCCTTGACTTGCAAAATTACGACGAAGTATAATTTGAGATTTTGAGAATAATAAGAAAAAAGGTGACATTTTTACGAGAATGAAGTCATAACTTGAGGCTACGAGTCATTTTACAGGGGGAATATCAGGACATTGGTCCGTTGTCTGCGTTTAAAAGAGGAATGTGCATCTTTTTAAGTTATCCTTTAGTATGGGTCTCACAAATAGCATAATACTTAATACTTTACTTTCTCAGCAACACATTAGGCTATCATACATATCAGGACTTTTAAAAAATTGTGTAAGAAACTTATTCCATTCCGAAGAAACACACAGACTTGAAGGATATCGCCTCTTTTGTAGAGGAGGAAATGTTGGTAGTGGGTGACTGTATACCGTTGGTTACATCTGTGAGCTGTTTAAAGAGGTTTTATAGTTTGAGATTGGTTCAAGATTTTGGTTCTAGAAGGAGAGAAACTCTGGCGCACATGGGTTCTCTTTGCTGCTTATTTCTTAATTCTAGTAAAATTGTGACTTTATTCTCATAAAGCAGTTATGTGACTTTACTCTTTTTTTCTTCAACATGGCCTTCACACTCCATCCTAGTAGTATACCTCCAGTCAGGAGATAAAATGATTTCTGCTCTGATAGCTGTGTTATGGCATCAGAAAAGCCTTCAAACTAATGGTTTAATGACTCAAACCAGTCTTCCTGAACCATGTCTCATCTCTCCAGAAACAACCACCACCAGCATTATTTATTACCAACATAATTTTTTCAGTTTGAAATCCAGCTCGAGCTCAATTCAGCGAGCTGATCTTGAGTCCACGTACTGACAGTGACGCTCAGCAGCAGCAGATGGCCCAGCTTTACTGGCAACCTGCTTGGTCGAAGATGATTTTTACCATAAAGCTTTACGTACCATTAAAATTGTAATGGAGACTGACCTCAACCAGACTTTTATAAAAACAAACAATATTTAGTTGTAGAATTGCTGCAATGCCAAGGAGAATAAACGCGTTTCTGCAACAATGACCTGTCTTTTCCAGAAAGTCCACTTTAAATGAGAAGATACAGGAAATCTTTGGTTTGAATGTCTTGAATGCTATGTTGAAAAGGTCACTTTTCTCTCACACACAATCAGACCTCTCGCCCTATTAGTTAATTAAGAGAGTGGCTCCTTATCTTCTTCTTCTAGCCCAGACTGCTGTGATCACACGGGGTGTGTCCCACGCCTGAAGGGAAAGTGCCCCTGTCACTTATGGAGGATGACAACTCCTCCGAGGCACACAGCCACATTAGAATTATGCTCATTCATTTTCATTCTCTCTCTCTCTCTCACTCTCTGTCTCTGCGTGTGTGTGTGTGTGTGTGTGTGTGTGTGTGTGTGTGTGTGTGTGTGTGTGTGTGTGTGTGTGTGTGTGTGTGTGTGTGTGTGTGTGTGTGTGTGTGTGTGTGTGTGTGTGTGTGTGTGTGTGTGTGTGTGTGCGCGTTAGGCCCTGCAGCTCTGAGTCTGGCTTCATTCTACTATTTGTGGCAGCAGCAGTTGCCCTTTAATGAATAATCATGATTTCTATAATTGATTTCAGAGTCAAATTAATCACGCAGCGTGTTAATTTGTGATTAGCCTGCGGGTGTAGCTTCAATATATCTGATTCAAGAGTCATTTCAGCATTGACTTCTTATTACTCCCTCTCTAATTCTCATTTATTTTTCAAACTCTGGGGCCAAATTAAAATCCAGATTGACAAATGTGTTGCTTGTCTCACTTTTGACTGTGTAAATGTTAAACGAGCATTTCCCTCTTTTCCAATTACACTCGTGTTTCTCGTCTCAGGCATCCTGCAGGACATGCATACTTTGACCCCAATGATTTCCTGGAGGGCATTCAGCAGGACATAGAACGGGAGGAGCTGGAATATGAGGTAAACATCTTCTCCCTCCCTCCACTGTCTCCTCAATGAAGATCTACTTTCGGCCAGCAGTGCATTATTAGTCCATAAGCAGACCTGAGGTCGCCTCTGTGTCTCTACTGCAGTGGCCCTACTGGCCAGCACAGCTCCTGATGTATTGTGGTTATTGATGGAGGACTCAACCTACATACAGACCCTGAGATATCGGCCAGACAGAAATCGAGTTGTTGGTTTGGTCCAGCAGATGCACAATGGTGACATCATTACTTATTAGTGACAAGGCCTAATAAGTCTTCCTCGGGCGCGGCGCAGTGGAGACGAGGTCCGCTGGATAATTAGATGGCACAGATAATGGGTCTGCAGTGATGAATCTTATGATGCACGCTAACAATGCCTGGATGAGGCCATGATGAGGTCGTGATCGAGCCTCTGCTGTGCTCCCCCAGTGACCTCCGCCAACCCCCACACCCCCTCCCAGTAAACCCCCAGCCACCTACTGCTCGATATTAATAATAACCACGGAGGAAGTATGAGGTGGAGAGGCAAGAGGTGATGTTCAGGACGATTAATGGCAGATGCACAGCAGAACAACACAGACTAAACCAAGTGTCTGTCTCTAATTTACACAACAATGAATTAGATTTGATAGTATATCTGTATCTGTTACTATGAATTAAAGTTTGTCATATTAAAAATCCTTATTTTAGTAAAAGTTTAGCTTATGTAGCAGATTTTCTGTTAATATTATTGATATATTAATACGTTCTGCAAAATCTTTGCTAAACGAAATAAGTTGTTAAGCATTCTTTACACCCGGTGACTTCCAGGTGGAGTCTAACTGCACTCCCCCCAAGTGCTGCTGCCTGAGCCAGGTGACAAATCTAACGTCAGTTTGTTGTAAAGAGTGAAAGAGGGGAATGAAGGTCAACACATCTGACTTGACACCCGCCCTAAATGCTGTTTCATAAAGATGCAAACTGTATTTAAATATTTAATCTAATGTTGCCTGCTAACATCTGATTAAATGACTAAATGTCAATTAGGTTAACATGACTGGATATTTATCTTTCATTGTAAACTGTACGAATACGTCTAGCAGTGAAACATTTATCTGAAGTGGTATATTTCTCCATTTATACAGAAGGAAATAAACACATTAAAAAGGTTGGCAGTTTAGTTTGATATAGTGTAATTGGAATATATATTAATGTATCATTTTTACCCTGAAAGTGTTATTTCTGGTTAGTTATATCACAGCTTCCTGTTTACAGAGTTAAATGTATTTGATTGGACAGTGCTGCAAATATCTTCCAATCCCAAATCACTAGTTTGAAAAATGTCAGTGAAATAAGAAAGACCTTTAGCCCCTTAAAATCGGAATTTGTTGTTTTAACACTTGTTTTTTGTACAAATTAAATGTAAACTGTTGATTTAGTGAGTGCCTGCTATTTTCCCCTGAGACCAATCATTGCACTGAGCTAACTAACTCCTGGCTGTAGCTTCACATTTTCTGGTGTGGATCCTCATCAAACTCTCTGAAAGAACACAAATGAACTTATTCCCCAAAATGTCGAGCTTTACCTTTTGCTTCTGGGACAGCTCGTTTTTTTATTAAACCTCTGGAGGCCGTCCTCTGCCCTGAAAGAACAGCGCTGCTCGTATCTTTCTCTGTATCTGTGAGATTACAGGTGCTGACAAGTGAGAGACGGGACTCTGCCCGTCTGCAGACGGCCGCATCATCTCTCATTCTGTCACAGGCCTCTAAAAAAACCAATGGCTTCCCTCTAGTCCGGCTGAAAGATTCATTACAGTGATTGATGGATCGCTGCTGCTCTGTGATCCCATTACATAGTCAATATATTCAGTCTGTCCAGAAATAAAAATGTTATCCCCTCAATTTTGAAAAAGGGAAAACAGAATCATTTCAGAAGCGAGTGGATATTAACTTTTCCATTTGTTCATTTGCACCAGGAGGTGGATTTATACCGAGCCAACATCCAAGACAAGCTCGGCCTGACCATCTGTTACAGGACTGATGACGAGGACGAGGCTGGGATCTACATTAGTGAGGTATGTGGTGCACCATAACTCTCAAATGATGATGTTAACACTAAAGCTCAAATGAAGGTATTATCCCCAAAAGGTCTGCGTGGACAGACAGATGGAGATTAATCTTGTTCTCTTATCGCTTTATTCTCTGTTTTCTTTAGATTGATCCGAACAGCATTGCTGCAAAGGACGGCAGAATAAGAGAAGGGGACAAAATCATCCAGGTGAGATTTCTATAATCTTGTGTTTTTCAATGACCCACCTGCGCACTTACTATTCCACTTCGATTTCTAATTACTGTTTTTGCATTTATCAAGTTTAAGCCTATTAGAGTATAATTTAAATGCTAGTTTGTCCTCACTCTTGTGGAGGGTTGATGGCAGGGATGTCGCACCTTGTTGCACCCTCTGAGGCAAACTGTGATTTGTGACTGTGGTTTATTTATGTATCGATGAATGTACAAACAGCCATGTTTACAATTAAATAAGGACAGGCTTTTAAATCATTCTGTCTGTGTCCATCAAGATCAATGGTATTGAGATCCAGAACCGGGAGGATGCTGTAACTCTGCTGACCAGTGAGGGGAACCAGAATATCTCCCTGCTGGTGGCCAGACCAGAGATGCAGGTAATTAGGATCTCATCATGGGTTTGATCTTTGAATTATTTGCTTTGTTAATTAATGTCTTGTGAAAGAAGGTCAGATTATATAAGATTATTCTTCTTTCGGCTCCTTTTGTTTCAAGATTTTAGATTTTGTGTTTGCATTTCAATTGTTTTGTTTGGTCTTTAAATAAATGAACTTATATATAGAGCTCAGTAAAGGTTAATGATAACAGGGCAATACAAACCTCATATGTTGGATTTCTGAAGCAAATATGGTGAGTATTGTGTTTTGATGGGAACAAACAAGAGTAGGACTGTACCACTGTTTGAGCACAACTCTGCATATGAATGTTTGCGCCTAATGAGGCTCCTCTTCTTCATGCTGCGTCACAGCTGGATGAGGGCTGGATGGATGATGACAGGAACGACTTCCTGGATGACCTCCACATGGACATGCTGGAGCAGCAGCACCATCAGGCCATGCAGTTCACTGCCAGCATGCTTCAGCAGGTAAACTCACTTTCTCTCTGTCACACACGCACACAGTTTCGGGAAGCAAACTTGCACAATCAATCTGCATTACTACATACAGTATGTTCATCTAGAGATTGTTTTGACAGAGCCAGATCTGCAGAACAGCTGCTCAGTCGCTATTAGCAACATTTTTTCTATTTACACAAAATAGAGCCTGTGACATTTTGGTATAATTTCACAGATAAACTCAGCAGGAAGCCTGTTCCTCTGATCATTTGTCAAAAAATGAAAAAAGTAATGCTTTTTAACAAGAAGAAGAACACAGCAGGAGATTCTCCAGTCAGACACATTGACAACAACACAGAAATCTCTGGAGATTTGAGGCGAGGGCTGGCTCAGCAGGCAGAGGCAGGACGTAGCGTATAAATATTGCCGTTGGCCCAGATCACCAAAACCTATCAAATAATTTTGTCTTTTCAAGTCGACATCTTCATCTGTGCGTTTTACGTGTGTGGCTCCTAGTTTTGTTTCTGGCGCATGTTAGAAAACGTCATCAATGCACCTACTCGCTTGTGGTGAATTCTCCAGAAAATCTCCTGCTGTATTCTCACATGGCCTCACGCTGACATATCGTTTTTACAAGGGGGTGGAAGAAGAATCTTCGCAGAATGTCCGCTGTGACTGACTCAGACATTTGCATTCTCACATACAGCCCCTCCAAATACGTTCAGTGCATGTCTGAAAGCTGCTTTAGATGCACCACTATCTTTGAGCTATATGTGTTCTGTGTTTCTAGAAGAAGCACGAGGAGGACGGAGGCACCACCGACACAGCCACGCTGCTGTCCAACCACCATGAGAAGGACAGTGGGGTTGGGCGCACAGATGAGAGCACGCGGAATGACGAGAGCTCGGAGCAGGAGAACCTAGGCGATGACCAGACCACAGCCTCCAACACGCTGGGCAGCTGCAGAAAGCTGACCTACAGCCAGGACACGCTGGGCAGCACCGACCTGCCCTTCAGCAGCGAGTCGTTCATCTCCACTGACTACACCGACACCGACTTCCTGGGCATCCCGGCTGACGAGTGCGAGCGCTTCAGGGAACTCCTGGAGCTGAAGTGCCAGATGAGGAGCAGCGGAGCCCAGGGTCTGTACTGCCAGGGCGGCGGGGCAGGAGGTCAAGACCAGGAGTGTGTGGACAAGGAGCTGGAGCTACTCAATGAGGAGCTGCGCACCATCGAGCTGGAGTGCCTGAACATCGTCCGTGCGCACAAGATGCAGCAACTGAAGGAGCAGTGCCGTGAGTCCTGGATGCTGCACGACAGCGGTTTCCGCAACTACAATACTAGCATAGAAGCTTGTCACCATGAGCTCTCAGACATCACAGAGCTGCCAGAGAAATCAGACAAGGACAGCTCCAGTGCCTACAACACTGGGGAGAGCTGCCGCAGCACGCCTCTCACGCTGGAGCTGTCTCCAGATAACTCACTCCGCAGAGGAGAAGAGAATCCGGCCGGGGCATCTGGCTCTACCAGCAGGTTGCTCAAACCAGTCCCGTCCCCCGTCCAGGATGCTTCTGGCCCAAGCCGCAGCAGAGGGTCCTCCAAAGATCAAGACGGAGCCCCGCAGGCGGAGGGCAAGGAGAAGAAGCTAGGAGAGTCCAGTAAGTCTGGGCGGAGCTATCCTCATTCGCCTTACAAGCACGCTCACATCCCCGCCCACGCCCAGCACTACCAGAGCTACATGCAGCTGATCCAGCAGAAATCGGCTGTGGAGTACGCCCAGAGCCAGATGAGTCTTGTCAGTATGTGCCGGGACCCAATCACAACTAGTGACATGGAGCATAAGACGGAGTGGAAGGTGAAGATCCGCAGCGATGGCACGCGCTACATCACCAAGCGCCCCATCCGGGATAAGCTGCTGAGGGAGCGCGCCCTCCGCATTCACGAGGAACGCAGCGGCATGACCACAGACGACGACGCCATAAGCGAGCTGAAGATGGGCCGCTACTGGAGCAAGGAGGAGAGGAAGCAGCACGCCGTTCGGGCCAAGGAGCAGAGGCAGCGCCGAGAGTTCATGAAGCAGAGCCGAGCTGATTGCCTGAAGGAGCAGACCTACCTGGAGGACAAAAAGGAGCCCAACATCATCGAACTCAGCCACAAAAAGATGATGAAAAAGAGGAATAAGAAAATATTCGACAACTGGATGACGATCCAGGAACTGCTGACTCATGGTACCAAGTCACCAGACGGCACCAGGGTTTACAACTCACTCCTGTCCGTGACCACAGTCTAAATCCTGCCTTGAGTCCAGTGTCAGGCCAGCTAGAGGAGGACGGACTGGAGTGTAATGGACTGTACATAGAACACTACCAGTTAGGGTAGAGATTCCTGCCTCGTTCAATGTGGCAACATTTTGTAAATAGGAAATAAGGAAAGCCTTTTCTGATCAGACATTTTCCACCCCTGCGGTGAAGAGGAGCTCCTGTAGATGAGGGTTGAACTTGGACATGAACTCGACATGGCTATGAAGATGATTTTGGAAACATTTTTCAGATTCTTTCAATAACCTTTTCTACCTTATTGCTTGCTCTTTTGAATAATTTTGGAAACGGAAAAACAATATTTGACTTTTTGGAAGGTTTTCAGAAGTGTGTAAAGACCGTGTGCCATACAGAAAACAGCCAGCATTTACACTATTATACATTATTTTGTTTGTACTATATATCTCTTATCAGTATTTTACTGTTATGCATACTTAATGCTTTTATGGAAACAATGCTTTTTCCCTGCAAGGTAGAACACATAATCCTTTTCAAAAGGACTTTTGTAAATTAAAAAATAAAATTTTTGTAACAAATCCACTTTTTTTAGTTTTAATTTCTCTCTATGGGTGCTGATCTACCAAAGTTGATACCACCAGCGATATATACCATCTGTTACATAATGCAGAGAAAAACATAACATGATATCATTGTGTCTGTACGTATGTTTAGAAGAAAGAAAGATGTTTCTCACATTGTTGATACTGAAATGTCTGTTTGTTGAAACACACGTTGTAGTCGCTTTTGCTTTCTTAGGGTTTACATGTATTGAGCAGAATAACAGCATTACAAATCCTTAGTTAGCCACACAATTTGATGTCTTGTAAAATGAGAGAAATAATAAATTATTGTTTTATATATGATGAGCTTTGAAACGTTGTTGGGATTTGTCATTTTTAAGCGTTGTTGCATCATGAACAAATTATATTATTATAATAATGATAGGCACATAAGAGGAAGAAGAATCCAAATATACCCTTTGTTAAACCCTACTCTATATAGTGTTTAACGCTGTGTTACAAAAGCCTCCTAGGCTCTCTTGTTGAATACATTTCAGCATTTCCCACAGAATGAATTCAATCTATGGCAGCGATAGGGGTGCACATGCACGAAGGTCACTCACCTGCACGAGAGTCGGATACACAGATCAAAGAGTAAAAGATCCGTTCTCACATATGAGAAAGAATTTCATTGCATGCTTCAACTGAAACTATGTGGTCTAACTGTCTGCATGGACGGTAAAAGTGTTATGGACCATAGCGTAAGAACGCAGTAGGACCTTTTTGCATTTTCTCCTCGTGTCTGTGTGGCTTTTCTCCAGGTATTCCAACCTCCTCCCACAGTCCAAAGACATGCTGCTTGGGGTTAGGTTGATTGGAGACTAAATTGACCGAAGGTGTGAATGTGAGAGTGAATGGTTGTTTGTCTCTGTATGGGTGGAATGGTTGGATGGAGGGATGTTTAATGGATCACAGAGTCAGATTCATGTACATTTGCCAACTTGTAGTGATGGAAGTAGCAGGAGTCCGTTTACTGCCTGTGATTCAAGTCAGATCAAGAGCAAGGTATGGCTGGCGTCAACATACAACAGTCCAATCAGCAGAGAATCCTGCTGTCCACACATAAAGGCTGACAACAAAGCTTTGTATCTTTTCTTTCCTCCTGTCGTCATGACTGCTCTTCCTTCACATGGATGTTACAGTGGTGGCTTTGGTTCATCGTGGCCTACTGTTCTTCTCAGCAAGAAAAGAGGCCCATCCGTGTAAAACCAAGATCTGACAGCACACTGTGTGGTTTCGTGTTAGTGAATGTTGTTAGTGAATGTGGCATGAGGCCCCCTCACATGGCAACGGTTTATTTATCTGACTCCAGTCTCCGACCATCTGTTAGAGGGACCTCATACCCTCAGTCCCATATGATCCTCCAATTATCAGTTTAGTGCATCATTACTGAGGACAAAGGTAGCTCCATGTCTCTTCTGATCTACACAACTTCAGTCATCAAACACATCTTTTGTGTCTAATGAGGCGACAACAATTAGGGCAGCATTCATAGATATTTGGTGTAACTACAAACTCAGGAGTATGACATGCTAATATACCTTTTTAAACATCATACAAATAAATATGAACTATTTTAAATCCTCACTTGTAGTAACACAACTATTCTACGGATAATTTTACCATCTTTCATGGCCCACAACTGCTGTTTATGGTTTCTCTATTCACTGCACACTGCCTGCAGCAACAACTAGCACAAAGAAAAACATAGATGGAGAATATAGCATTTAGCTGCTTACAAGACATTTCTCTCAGGAGTTTGAAGAGACCATAGATTGTATATAAGGAATGACATGTGTGTTCTAAAATGAGGCCAAAGCGTTTCAAGTGCCACCTGGTGGCTGGCTGCTGTAGAAAATCTCCATGTTAATGGAGGGGGCATGGATCCAATTTAAAAAGTATGAGTACACATCAAAAATATTTATCTCGAAGAAGGTTTCTGTCATTTATGGTGGTTCTTGTCACACTGATGCAGTGTATGTCCAAGTGCTCATTTTTCCTGTAAGTTTGCTTTAAGATGCTATAAAAACGGTGGGAAATGTCATGGTTGACACCTGAGACTGACTCCCGATTGGTCGAGCAGCGTGTCAGTTGGGCCTGACTACTGCATAGACTGGCTCCAAATGTATAAGATGCAGCGTTGGTATCCAAAGTGTTTTGGTCTATTTTTGGATAGTGGAAGGAAGTGTAAACGCCCCATCCATCTTTAAATACAGTCTGTGGTAGAGACCAAAAACAGAGCAAAAAGAGATTGAATATGGGACTAAAGGTCATCAGGTAGCCAGAAACACACCTCCAAATACATGCTAATTTTGCTCTACTACTGCTGGATGTGTAAATAAGCTGTTCTTAACTGACATGTTGGCCACTATCAGCTTCGTAATACATCACTGTTGAGTTTGCTGCTTGTTCTGTTGCCCCACAATGACCAAAAAAGAGAATTGATATAGTTTTCTGTGCACACTATTTACCTGGACACTTTTGATTAGATGAACTTCAAGTCACAGACAAATAAAAGAATAGTAAAAACTAAAGCAGTTAAGGCCAAGTTGTATAAAACTTTAGTTCCTACAATACATTCAGCTTGTTTTAGTTTTCAGGTAGTTCATGAATTCATCCCTTGTCACATAAAGTCTGCATCACTTAAGGGGGGTGATTATGATAATAGAAGCAGCTTGGGGTGCAAATTCAGCTTTTTCCTCTGTGTCTTGTCAGATTTGAATTGATTACTCCTCCTTTAGTTTGACTGAACCCCAGCCTTGTGATTAATGTCTGGCTACTCTTTACACACTCTTTTAATGGGAGATAACAATATGGCATGCAATGCAAACAAAAGGCTCCCATAATCAACTCTGGGACGTCCCCCTGCCACCACAGAACGCCAGGAGATTAGTCGATCACATATTTGGCTTTGCTATCCTCATGTATTTTTATTATCTTTGTGATAAAGGTGGACATCCCCCCCCCGGTCTGGCAGTCCTGTGTTTGAGCCGGAGAGCAGGACTCATCGGTTTAAATGTCAGAGCGGAGAACAGGCCGACATTCCAGTGTACTCATCCATTAACTGATAAGGAGGCGTCTCTGCTGCCTGCGAGTACTGCTGATTCTGATGCTGTTTCACAATGGAGACTGAGATGCACCAAAGGGCTCGTACCTGCTTAACAAGCCTGGACAACATTTTCTGCATTGCTTTATTTACCACCATAGTCAAAATTCCTTTTGACAGGTGACATCAGGAACTATTTGTGGCCCAGGTTGTTGTGCCTGAGTTTTTGCATGACCTACATTAAAAGAAAAGAAAACCTTGGAGGCACCACAATGCTCCAGCGAGTTCAGCAGGTGTGAAGACTGTGTTAGCACATCTCACATCTCAGATTAAAGAGAACAAGCTGCTGGATAAACAGAAAGAAGTGCTGAACCACATATTCATGTTCTCGTCAAAAAGGTTGCTCTTAGATGTGGAGGCCTCAGAGCATTTAAGTCTATGAACTCTGAATATTTAATTTCTCAGTTTTATTCCAAAAATGTGAAATTAACAATAAACTCAGAGCTGCATCTAAAGAAATACTGCTGATGGGGAAAATGGAAAATTAAAATGTTGCAAAATGTTACTTTACATGAGACAATGCATTTTCAGCACTCATCACTAAACCACATTCATGAGCTGATATTTGTTTTTAGAACAGTCATTCTGACCATGATTAGCATGACTATTCCATGTTTTAAGTTAATGGTATTAAGATTACTGTGATAACCCTGATATATAAAACAATGGATTTATTGTCTGGTGAATAAAATTGAAGACAATAATAAACTGTTCTTTAAATTATCAGAAATTCAAATATGGTTCAAAGACATCCCTAAAATTATGTGAGATGAAAACTTAAAAAAGCATTATACTGAATGAGCTTTCGACTGGGACAAGGCAAAGCCCACGTGCTTATGAACAGCTCTTTGAAAACTGTAAATTACTCTCTCCTGTATATTTACACACTCAATTTAACCGATACCTGTGATTCTGTCAGAAATACTCATGTCTGATCAGTTGATATTGTTTGAAGTTACAACTGCGTTTGTATTTTTGCAGCGTTTTATCATTCTGATTTCAATCCAGAACAATGGGTTTGCTAGTAACTCGTACGCGACGGCCAGGATAAATGAGTCTCCAGAGGTAACTAAATATATCTTGTATGTAAAATGCATAATAAAACCCATGAGCTTTTCTGATTTATTACAAGTACAAGATGGAACAACACAGAATCATTACTGTGATTCATGGCAGGAAAGGAACATTTTGTTTTCCTACGAAAGATGTAATAAAGATGTGCAAAGGCCTGCACAACATGCACGGACCCATCTTAACAGTAATTTAGATATATACTGTAGATTTATCAGAGGTAAAGAATTGATTATGGCCATTGACATACATTCCCCCATTTGTCAAGCCAAACCATCATAGTTTACATGTGAAATGATTCATCTGTCTGTGAAAACACGATAGTGTAAGTTTCAGTATATGTATGTGTGTGCCATGTGTGTGATAACTGAATCTTGTCAATCATCGGAGTACAAAGTATTTCATAAAGAAGTACAAGATGTAGGTTATTGTTTCAGGAAAGCGAGCTTAGTGATATTACTGATTGAAACAAAGGCAAAGACAAGGGATAGTTCAATTTTCTTTGGATTATTTATCATTTGAATGCAACAAAAATACAAGAAAATGTGTCTACAACTATGCTAGGATGTTGGTGCTTTGAAATAGTGCTAATTTCAATATGCTAACAAGCTTACAGGGCTAACATGTGGATTTGTTTAGCAGTAATTTATTTGCCATCTTTGTTTATTGTGATAAGAACTAAACACAAAATACAAATCTCATCAAGTTTGTGAGTTTTTGGTCATAAACTTTAGACGAAATTTAAAAAACTCTAAACAGAGCCAGAGCCGGGTCTGTAGATAAGGCAGAAAGTGATGATTGAAAGAGAGAGATGAAAAACAGAGTCTTACGTGAAGGCAAGACAGAAAGTATGTCTTGAAAGTTCAAAATCCCCATTAATGTTAAGAGACCTTCTGTTACAAGCATACGGTGGCACCATGATTATCTGTAGCCAGGCCTGTATGTAAGCTGTCAATGCTTCTGTCTTTGAGCCATCTCGCTGCACTTTGAGTTAAAGGTCAGCACAGGCAATAAGACAGCACGTATCCTGTCAGCAGTGGGTACGTCACCTCCAACATAACCACACACAGGGATAACCATCAAAAATGAAATGTCATAACACTGTGGTTACGAATGAAGCCAGAAATATAATTCCTCTCTCAACAAAAAGTAAGCATGATATATGTTTGTAATAAACACTGTATTCACGCCATACCTTAAAACTTAGACTTTTGTTTGTTGAAGTTAGCTTTTTCTGAATTTCTCTCACACGTTTTTGTCTCAGCTGCCTACATTTTTTTCCCATTCGATGTAAAATGCAAGCCAAACTCTTTGAATGCCAAAGACATAAATGTCTCTAACTACGTATTTGACCCTTGCGTGGTCTTGTTAGCTTCAAAGGCCCCATTGCTTGTGTTTTGTTTATGGCCCAGCGGAGCCATAACTCACAGCGGTCCGTCCTCCCACAGCTCGTCCCTCCCTGCTCAACTTTTCTCACAGCGCAGTTTCCTGGGTCAAATCGCATGAACCTCCGTGGCTCCCATTCTGCAGATTTATTGGTTGACAGCTAATTTATCCATTATATACATTCCAAATTAAAGGCTTCGGTCAGCAGGGTGGGGGCAACAGAACGTGCAAAAGGAGAAAAGGAGAATGAGAGGGAAAAACATGCCGTCCCTCCTCTGTACCACCGCATCTCCCACTAGATCCAAAGGATTTATCTCACCCCTGTGCCAACTGCATGAGCGCTCATGTTCAAAGAGTGAGAGTGAGGATAACACCTACATCCTGAAGTGTTAGGTAAAGCACTGTCACAACAGGCTGACTGCATGAGTTTAGAAAAAACGAAGCCAGACTGGAGTTTCAGACACAGACACACGGTGCAAGCCTAAAAAAACCTTTGGTACTTTTTAGAAATCACAACTTGTTATGTTACGGGTCTATTTATGGATGAGGTAAATTAAATGAGATGCAGCTTGTTAAATGGTGACAAACTCTAGACAGTTCTTTCAACCTTGGACAGAGCCAAGCTAGCTGATGTTTTCCCCTGCTCCCACTCCTGGTGTTTGTCAAAACTGAAATTGTAGAAGTATTACGTAATTTCACCTCCTGGCCCAAGGTTTGCTTTCGAACATGTCCACAGCCTTTCAAAGACTGCAACGATTCATTTTACTTATTCCAAATAATACATTGGCATTCAACTGCGAGTCTGCATATCTGAAAGTCCTATGAGCAACAATGTAATGTGCTACATGAAATGATTGTGGAATGGTCCTTATTTTCAAAGAATCCCCCCACTGGAGTGAGGAATTAGAATCTCAGCATGACAAGCTGTAATTGAAAGACTTCACAGGCATCACTTTCAGATGCAGAAAGAAAAACATGCTCAAACTGCCGTCTAATTATAATAAAGGTCTTTCACTGGTATAAAATGAACACAATATCCATACAGTATATCAGCACTGTCTCCCTCTTACAGGACAGAAATGTGTTCCTGTACGGCATACGGCTACATCCATACAACCACGTTTTCATTCGAAAAGACATCAACTCTGCTACAGATACACCTCGAATCCACGCTACTCTTACAGAGAAGTTTGGAAACTGCTAACCCCGTTTTAGTTTGAAAACTCTGGGGCTGCATTTTAGTCTGGACGGACAGAAACCGACACGTTTGGAAACAATGACAGACACTGACAGCGGCTTGCTGATTGGGTCTTTTTGGTCATGATGTAGCCTTCGCTGATTCATTAGGTCCCTATCACATGAGGCCCAATTGACATTAGTCTCAAATAGCAGTGTGGAACGTAACATGTTGCTGACCCAGTTGCAAACAGCTGGGTCAGCAGTTTTTTAATGATACAACTGCTTACATGTATAGGAGACACGCTATTATTTGAGCAATCTGTTTGCACAGACACACACATGTCTACCTGTTTACACCAGCACGCACAGGCCCAGTGTACATGAGTGGTCATGTGATATGCGTTTTCAGGTATGTTAGTATCGACGAGGATTAAAACGGATACAGAGCCAAAATGCTTGTGTGGACAGGGATCATTAATGTAGCAACAATAAAACGTACTAGTAAGGATATAGCCTTAGTATGACACAGTACTACAGTATTGTCTAACTTTGCATGTGTGCTGCAGTTTATTGGGGCTTTTATTGACCATTAGAGGTTTAGTAGGATCTCTAGATAGTATGAGGTAAGGCTGAAGTTCACATATTAGGAAGGCTTGATTTTTATATTTAGATGCTCTATACATTTTACTATCTCGATCTTGCGTATCCATTTATAATGTGTGCCATGATGTAACACAAGTAATTCACGTCCTGTCCACGTTATATGCTGCATGGTCTCTAGACCTCGCAGCCATGCAATGGGCTTGGTGAGTAACTCTTCTTTACTGCCTATTGATTTAGAATACAACAAGCAGCTGTAAATGAGGTCTGTTGTTGTGTTGAATGAACTGCGCTTATGACTCACAATTTTTTCCTGGCCTCCCACAGCAGCAGTTTTCCACCATCCGTGGCAAGCTACATTTCAACTTTATGTTCCTCCATCTGAAAGACAGATCAATACAGTTTAAGTGGCCATCTCAAAAGAGTCTATTTCATTTTGCTGGATTTGAGGGGCTTGAATAAATAAACATTAACTGCGTTTAGTGCAAAGAGCGCAGTAACTTTCTTATTTATTTATGATTTTATGTTGTCAGACATACTGGAACCACAGAGCTGAAAAATTACAGCTCTCATTTGGACAGACAGCAGCAGCTCAGACAGACATTTCCCAATGTGCCTCTCCAGTGTGTTCTAACAATCCATTATCATCTTCATTGCAAAGCATCTAAGCAACATGCCTCCTCAGCTGCAGGATGCACATCTACAATCCCACTCAACAGCAGTGTTGCCGCACACACATACAACTGCTGTAATTGCATCTTTATTAGTCCCCCATTCACACTTATTACATCCCTGGGCAAAGAGCTGGTCGCATCTCTGGAAAAGGCCTCTAAAAGCCTGGGGCTGTTATAAACAAGACTCTTCAGTGCCATTAGACTGAGTGGCTGGGGGAAGCAGACGGGCCATGTGCTGCCAACACGGTGAGTAAAGTCAATTAGTGTACTTCATTAGAGTGTGGTAAACCTGCAGAGAGGCCATAACCTGATGAATACTGGTCATGTTTCTTGGTTTAGATGGATATTTTAGTATGGACATAAATAAAATGTAAATGTTGACACTGCTTGAGCACCAGAACGATAAAGAACTGGAGGGTGGTGGATGAAACCTGCCATCAGTGAGCTCCCTGAATGAATTAAAAATGGAAAAGAGTGGCTGTCACATTATTTCCTCCAACTTCACAATGGCAAAACAGAATTTATTCTTTTTGGTGGTCAATCTTTTACAGAGAATATGATCTTGGAAATAATGTCATGCATGTCATCCATGTTTTAAACCTACTCCTGCCATAGACAACAGACATTATGATCTGCATTTGTTACTGCTTCTGTGAGGCTGAACATCCTCACCATGACGGTGCTAACATACTGATGTTTATCAGGTACAATATAACCCTGTTCACATCTTAGTTTAGCATGTTAGCATTCTACCATTTGCTAATTCAGTAGTTAATTTGTGCATGTGATATCTGTTTCCAGGTCCAAGCTCTGTTTTTTTCAAGATTTTGCAGTGCTGTGTCCCTTGTTGTAATGAAGAATATCAGATGGTTGCATATATATATATATATATATATTAAATATGATAAATCAATCAATCAAATGTTATTTCTATAGCCCATTGTCACAAATCACAGTTTGTCTCATGGATCTTAACAAGGTGCTTGCCATGATTCTGTCAGGCTCTATACTCTTGGATAAGGAGTTTTTGTTTTTTTGTTGGACTGTTCTAAGTATAGACTCTTTTGGTTATTTGACTTTTACCTGTGTTTCCTTGTTTTCAGATTTTCTTTCATTCTATGTTTCATTCCGGGCAAAGATTTGTGTTTCATTCTGTTTCCTGTTTTATTTTGAAATTCTGATCTCCCTCGTGCTTCTGTTCCATTTGCTTCCTGCCTTTGTGCGTTTCCCTCCAGATTTATTTCCTTGATTTGTTTCACCTGTTTGTCCTGTGCCACCTGTCTCTAGTTTGTCATCAGTTCAGTTTGTATTTAAGTCAAGTCCAAAGTTCTGTCTGTGTCCAGTCGTCTGTTTAGTTATGATCTTAGTCGCTGCCAGTTTTGTCTCCAGTGTTCTCGGGTTGTTTTTTTCCTCCCTTGTTTTCTTTTCTTGGACAGTTGGAGTTTTGCCTGTTTCCTGCTGTTGGTCCTGCTTCCTGTTTTGTCCTCATTTGGAATATATTCAAATTTTTTTAATTGGATCTGCCTATTGCCTTGCTCCTACATTTTGGGTCCACCTTGCTCTCCACACAAACCTTGACAGTGCTGTCCTTAACCCTCATAAAGGGTAAGAAAAAAACTGGTAGAGAAAACACGTGTAAACCTCAGAGAGAGCCATATGTGAGGGATCCCTCTCCCAGGACAGACACAAAAGCAATAGATGCCGCTACTACTCTAGACTGTCTCGGATACTTGTTTGCTTATTTCCTATTTGTTCAACAGTATTTCTATGTGCCTGAGCAGGAGTGTTTCAATGGACTTAGGGGCCCCCAGGCAAAATGGATCTGGGGCCCTACGTTGAACCATGCAGAACCCCCCCTGACCACCACCATCACCACCAACCAAAGAAACACGATGCCGAACCACATAAATTCAATCCTCAACAATTGTTTTATCATCAAGATTATACATACTGTGCAAAGAACAGACCCCCCTCTCCCTGGCACATTAGACTTTTTCGAATTATAGAATTCCAAACCTCTAAAATTGCCTTGTTATAGATGGTTTTCAACCACAGTGTCGTTGCAGTCTCCTGTACATAACAAATCATTGAATTTAAGGAGGTTTCACTAAATTGTAAATTGCTGTAAATTGCTGTAAACAGCTGTACTCAGGGGCCCCCTCTCAGCTCAGGGCCCCAGGAAATTGCTTACCCTGCCTTCTTTCCACACTGCTGTCATCCCCCCTGGCAGAGCTACAACCAGCATTTTATTGCCAAGCATAAATGTCCCCACTTTATTTCATGTATGCTGTCTGAAATGAATTTCTCAGCTTGGCACGCATGACAGGACCGGAAGCCAATCTGATAAGGAACGATACAGATAGTCTAAATCAAAGCAGTCCCCCACTAACTTCCTCTGTGAGGATGCCATTCTGACAAAGAAGTGGAAATTCAATAGTGTCCACGTCCTGAGTTCGGTGCCCGCTGAGAGTCCCGCCCCCTCACTGAGCTCCTCAAACATCAGAATAATCCAATATTTCTTCACTGACCATTTCAGAGTATTACATAGTATTTCTCACTGTACCCACTTTGCTAAGCGGTTCTTGTGAAGCCTGTCTGGAGGCCTCCTGCGGTGGAGCCTCCCTGCCGCCTCCGTTTTTCGGTGTGCTTGGTGTTCTTGAAGTGGAGGTAAATAAATGTCCCAGCCTCCCAGACTTTTACAGTCTGCCAACACACTCAACCGCATCCCACCCACTGCTGTTTGCCATTTTGTCAGAGTGGCTCAGAATGCTTCACCCTGCTGTGCCAGAAAAATGGAACTTGACATTGGCACCAGGCCAACACCTGATCCAGGACCTGGACATCAGTTTCTGACCTTGTTTATTTTCTTAACACATTGCATTGCCTTAAAATCGCCATATTCTAGATCATTTCAATAAAAGCTTTTTTATTCTCCTGTGAGAAATGAGACATCAGATCAAGTCCCACGTGTCTCATTTCTCAGACACGTGGGACTTGATCTGATGTCTGCGGTTTCTCAAGAGGTGTGTTGAATGTGTCACAGGTTAACTCCAGCAGCAGCATCAGACTCTAACATTCTCCCTGGCATCTGGAGAGTAAAGAAAAAGACGGCTATGTCATCTTCAGCTCATTCACAAGCATTCACAGGCAGCGAGCTCTGACGTCCCCTCACACTAAGACAGGGAGACAATATAAGACAGGCGTGGGTTCATCCTGCGGACAGAGCTGCACAGGGATGCAGGAGGACAGAGTGTCTGTGTGCCTTTTTCAAGACAGCACATAAGGAGGCGCACAGCGTGTGTCACAGCCTGCATGCATTCACTCGCAGGAGCATGATGACTCGGCCTGCATTCTGATTTCAGGGGCCACGTTTGGTCTGGCTTGGAAACTAAACAGTACCCTCTATTGGATGACAGGAAGACTGCGCGTGGCCTTGCCTGACCCAATCAGAGAGGACATGACTGGGAGCTTTCAGTCCTGCTCAACCACAAAATATTTTCAAATCCCAACTAAGAGTGTAACTTCTGTGTTATAATCACTTTCTTTAAGATTTCATGTATTTCGTCTTTTAATCCTGTCAAAGTCATCGAGGGGAGTGCTTCCACTTAACTCGATGACTCAAGACTATTAGTGTGATTTGTTATGCGCTGCATGCTGACCACACTTCCATTAAAAAGTTCTCCTCTCGAGGCGGCTGCTGATGCATGAAACCCGAGTGTAACGCCTCACAGCGGCCAAGAGGGATTTGAGGGGGGTCCCGAGACCCCCAGGGGTCCGCTGTCGGGGGGGCTCTGGGAGAGAGTTTAATTTCATAGTTATTTTACTGACTGGTCTGATCAAAGACTTCAGTTCACTCACTGCAGCTTTCACTCCAGCTGCTATAAAGACATTTAATATCATACCTGCTAACAATTTACAGTATCTATACCAGTTGTGAGACAGACTTTATGCAAGTGTAGATTTTACAAAATAAATGTAAGGAAAAACCAAACACAGATCTATAGATCAAAAAATCTATATTTTCTCATTTTCAAGAGCAGCTCTGTTGTGATATGAAGCTAATTCCATGCACTGTTGTTATGTACTTTAAGGCACTTTTTTAAAATCATTGCAGATATAACAGGTGGTTGCTGTGATTGCCTCTAGAATGTTATCCCCTGCTAATACAGTCCTGCTCCTCGATGCTACACACACAGAAGACATTTAATATTAGGACCCAAAGGAAATTCTTTAAGTCCAGTAATGAGACATGAAGTAAGAAGTAACTGTGATACAGTGTGAATTGCTTTTATAACAAGTTTGAAGAGTCAAGAGGCCATTTTTGGAAACCTAATGCCTCTAATAAAAGTGTGTGATTCCTTTAAATTCATGAAGCTGGGGTGAGATTAAAAATAATTTGGTGTCGTGCAGCTTTTTAATATCCCTCCTGACCTGGCATTTGTTTCCCCGGAGACAAGTCTTCAAAGGCCACCATTTTAAAACGGCGCTGCGTGGATTAATGCAGTCCACCTCTTATTTCCTCTGAGAGCCTGAGCAAATTTCAGCAGTCAAACGACAGCAGTGACAGATGCTTTTGTAAACTGACCAACAGGAGCACGATTTTGAGCCGAGCTGTTCAAGGGGACATGAAAAGTCATCTTTATTTTAATGGGCGATAGTTCGCCCCTTTAACTGTGACCAAAACCATGTAGCAGGCGCTGAGCTTTTACAAAAGCTGCCTCCTGAAAAATCCCCAAGTCAAATTGGCCACCTTCATTAATTTTCATACATGGTTCCTCTGTCCTCTGTGTGTGACACAGGGGAGGGATGTGACAACAGTCGTGCTGATGGGTTCATTACTTCCATTAATAAGGAGCAACTACCCAGAGACGCTGAGAGAAAAGCCTTAAACAAACCTTTATTCTTTTAAATGCAAATAATATCTGTGAGTGCATGTAATTGTACTGCATATTATGTTTGTGGGGAAGTAGTGTGCTGCTGGAGATCAAAGCTGATCCAGACAAATTATTCCAGGAGGATTAATGTGGGAAATAACTTGTCAAAAACAAGTGTAGCTAATAATAAAAAAAGACTTTCATTAATTGTATGTTACTGCCAGGGTTCTGGTGCATGCAGGCAGCATGGCAGGGCTCACTGGGTCGCTTAATATTAGAGCCATTGTTAGTATTATTAGTTACACTTGTGCATTTCCTGCGGTGAGTTAAAATGTGTGTGTAAAGTATCAACTGCTTCTCAGGATCTCGACGCCTTGCAACAGTCTGTGAAATCAAAGTACATCTCTGACAAGTGAAGTACTTTAAGTCCCAATTCACTCAAGTCTGAAGTGTGTTCACATTGGAAGTGACTCAAAAGTCACTTCTTTTTTAATGCATTAATACAAGTTTTAATCAATTCCAGATGGTGGTGAAATATATTTTTAGTGTTATATTACCTACTGTTAATATTGCATGTTTACTTTTACTGATGTATTTTGACTGTCATCTTTGTTACTGTAACATGGCAAATTTACCCATATCAGAGAGTTTGTTTGTGTATATATTGGCCCTGTGATGTGCTGGCGACTTGTCCAGGGTGTTCCCTGCCTCTAGCCCAATGTCAGCTGGGATTGACTCCAGCTCCACACACAAAAGGATTAACGGTATAGATAATGGATATATTTGTTAAGGGGCAGTGGTCCAGTTGGACATCCTTTGATTTACTTGTAGCATCATTATCTGGTACACCAGTATGTTGTTGCAAAACCAAAAATGTTGGAACAAAGACATGAAATTCTGAAAATATCTTTTTCATGGCAGACATTCTGAAGCACGGGTCGTTCTAATGACGTCAATGAATCTGCTTTGTTATGAGTCCCAGCTGCTGCTCCAGTGAAACTGTATAAAGCATCAGTTCACTGAAACTTAGTTCCTGCATTACAATCACAATTTCAGTCATTAGTTACACATGTGCTTTTCAGCTAGGAGTCATAATGTCTGTTTGACAACTGCTGAGCCAGCTACAGTATCCAGCTGTGTCCAGCATAATACAACATTATTAAAACTAATACTGCACATAAATGAGATGCTGTGTGCAAGTAAGCAAGACCACCACGCATAAAAATGTTAACATTTATTGCTGATTCTGAATACCGCATTGAAAGCAAAAGCATTCAGAGTATACACAGAAATTATACAATTATATATGGTTTCACAAAGGCAGTGAACACATACTGTATTACAATCTACAAAAATCTACTTTACAGAAATTTAAAATCCTAAATATCAAAAAGTACAGCTGCAGAAAACAGGTGTAGAACTGGAACCAGAAACTGCTCTGGATATCTGTCGGTGAAACAACATGGTGACATCACGATACAAAGAAAGCAGAGGTCATCTTTGTACTTACAGCTGGTTTTGGAAACTACAACTGGCAGACAGAAAAAAAAAAAAAAAAAAAAACATACTCCAAAAGAACTCATTGAATTGAAATGATTTTTTATAAATTATGGTGGTTTTATGCATCCAAAATATATAATTTTACAGAGGACATCTCTACAAGGTAGCATGTCATACTATTGTTCAGAGGGATTGGTAGTGTATCTTTGCAAAAATGTGGTTAAAATAATATAAGGACACAATGGAAAAAAAGGTCTCGCATCTCACATTGATGGAGGTAAATTTTAAAACAATCAACAGCCTGGTGGAGGCTTGGTGGAGTAACAACATAGTCGTGGTGTGGGGGGGTTAGGTTAAGGTCATTGCTTGACTAAAGAATATTTTACATGTGCTTCAGTCAGGAATTGAAATGGTGGCTGTAGCTCATAAGTGAACAATTTCATAAATAGTGAGGGCTGGTATGGCTCTGTTCTGATCCTGGTAGTGTGGTACACCGGGCTTAAAGGGTACAAGACCTACACCACCAATCGTGTCACAATGTCCCAAATGGCTGGAGAGAGTGGCTTTAGAACCAGACCACCACAGCACTCAAACAAACCCATAGAGCGCAAGAAAAAACAAAAGAAGATCCAGCCGACAAACTCGAGGCTGCCGAAACAAACCCCTTTTAAGGGTAAATTAAAAATACAAGATAAGAAGATCAATAAAATATTCCAGTAAAAAAAAAAACCTTCAAATGAAAATTTATTTCTATGCCCACATCAAATGCCAGGTAGCCATTTTGGAGGAGTGTCCAAAAGCGGGACGAGGCGTTCGTCTTGCGTACGAGGTGCAGTTATCCTCAATCCCAGTGAGAGTCAAACTGGATTCAAGGACAAGCTGGTTTATGGTCACACACGGCTGCAGGGGGGACTTGCAGTCTAGTCCTGCTCCATAGGCTCCTCGGTGGTCCCAGTGTTCAAGGTGGCACTTTCCATGGCGCCCTCTGTGGGGGATTCAGTTGTACTGCTGGAGGGAGCAAGAGCAACGTCTTCCCTGGTCGCTTCGGCACTATCCTCTATGCTACAGCTGCTACCACTGCTGCTACTGCTGCTGCTCACTGGGTCACTGTTGCTCTCCTCGCTGTCCCTGCTGGTCTCGGGGCTCTCCAGGACGCCTGCAGGTGCCTGCTGCTCTGTCTGATCCATGTCGCTGGCCTCGTCCTGGGAGCCACACGGTACCTCCCTCTCGGCCTGCCCCCCCGCCTCACCCGAGCCTGCACACACCTCGGCATGCGTGCTGCTCGTAGGTTCTGTGTAGGAAAAGTGGAAAAGTGTTAAATCACAGTTGAGTGTGAATAGTTTGAAGGCTATTTGTAATTTCTAACAACCTCAGAAGAATTAACGGACTGGTTTGGTCGCCTTCTTATCAGGCAACAAAGTGACAAGAAAGATGACATAGTATTACATTTTTTCGTTTCAATATTCACTCTTACACACGTTTCCCTTCATTAATGCACAGATGCCAGATTTAATTAAAATTACACAAGTAATTAGGTCCAGAATATGACAAGGAAAATAATGAGTATTATGCCTCCTAAGATCATCTATGCCTCAGTATGAAGACAGCTTTTCTACTGCAACCACATTAATGTAAATGCATCATGTCTAGTCCTATAATCTATCGTCAGTCTGTGCGTCTGACATAGATACTATAATAAAGACACTGGGGATTTAAAACATCTGTGCTGATCTTTAGGGTCTGAAGGACATTTCCCCACAACAGCAAGACAGAAAACCAGTCACGGTTGAACTTGTGCTTGTTTTTACAGCACAAATCACACTGAACTGCAACATACAGCTGCCTTTCATAACACTGAAATCACTGGTTAGAACGAGCCTCAACTATACTGCACCTCAGAGACTAATTGTGACAGTAACATGTGAAATATGTCCAGAAATGTCATTAAGTCCAAACTTATCCCCGACTTTAGCTCAAAGAGACTTGGCTGCAATTTGTAATCGCATGAAAACCCTCAGGTCTTAAAGTATTGTTTTAGAGAGCATCATTATTCTGCACCTAAGGTCTTAATGGGTTAAGCCAGTGGTTCCCAAATGGTGTGCCGTGGGATTTTGAGAGAAATGTAAATTATGATTATTGCAATACTTCTATACTACAACAGGGCTCCAGAGCGTGACAATTTAAATCTGTGAAGTGCGAATAAAAATGTTCCTTTGTCGCACTGGTGCGCCAAACATTTAACTGGTGTGTCTCTGTATTGATTACGTCATCTTATCAGGACCTGCGCTCACTTTACGCTTCAACAATTAACACCAACACTCATCACAAGTTATTAGGACCCGAACAGTACTGAAGTTTACTTTGTATTTTTTGATTCGCTCAAAGGTTTGAGACACCTATTAAAACACATAAAAAATGTGACGAGCGCACACACACACACACACACAACATTGATTATTGTGAAGGGCCCACCTTAATATTTTTTAAAAATGCACCAAATAAGAGGTTTCCTTGCACAGTTTACAGCTTTCGCACTAATTTCTCAATAAAGAGGTAAATTCTTTACCCTAAACCGATGTAGCAGTTAGTGGAAAAATTGGTAAATTGGTAATAACATTTTTTACACCAAGTTAGATAACATTATTGCTCAAATCATAAAAAAGCTTTGTTACCAGATAGTCACCAGTCACCATTGACTTTTCATTACTGGTGTGTTGCACCTGGTGTGCTGGTGTGTTTAATTTCAGTAGCTAAATATGTAAATACTAACATACCTAGCGATGCACAGTAAGTGACATTAGTTATAATTTCAATGAATCAACAGTTTTTCAGGCCAACTGGTAATGACCATGTCATTGCCGACACACTTCTAAGCACATGATGGCTTGATGTCATGCCCTGTCACATTGTCCTCACTGTAAACAAGCACAAGTGATGTGGCTAATGCTTCACTTCTTTCACTGGCTCTAGTGGGAAAGTGTGAATGTATGTTTCAGATCTGAGGAAAAAACAATAAAAGCATGCAAACATCCTTTTCAGATGAGATGGTGTAAAACTCAAGTGTTCAGCCTAGCTTTTCTGGAGGTTTCCCTTACTACTGGACATTACAATTAGAATTTCAGTATTTAAGAACTGCTGAGAGATATACATCTACCACTGAGTATAACTGGGTTCATAACCCTGTAATCCTATCCTACCTGTGGATTATATTTATGCCAACATTAAAGCCAGTGCATTTGTAGTATTTCCGTTTTTCATAACCTACTTGCATGAACCCAGCTTTTCAAAACTATGTAGCCTCACATACCATTAACCCACAACCGGTGAAAGACATGTACGTATGGGGGAAGAAAAACCTGCCTTGGTCTTCAGTAGCAGCAGCACTGCTAGATGCTTCATTGTCCTTGCTGTACCCGACCTTCTCCTCATCTTCCTCCTCCTCTTCCTCTTGGACCATGGCTTCTGCCTCTTTTGACAGGCAGGTGGCATGTGAAGGCCTCAGTGTGTCCACGTCCTGCTCGTCCTCTTCATCCTCCTCATCATCCTCATCCTCCTCATCCTTGCTGAACTTCAGTCTCTTCACCTCCTGCTGCTCAGCTTCCATGTCCTCCTCTGTGTCTGGGTGTTTGTTCTTCACCGAGCTCCCAAGGGAGGCTCCAGATGCCGAAACCTCACTGACAAAAGAAAGGAGAGGCAGGTGAAACACAGGTGATTCCAATGGCTTTATTTGTGTCGAAGATGAATAATTCATTTTCTAGTTGTGTTGTGGCTCCTGACATACCTGGAGTCTTTGTCATCTTCTGGCTCTGTGTCGAGGTCTTTGTTGTCTGTGCTGTCTGGCAGACCATTAGCTGCTAGTGAGTTGGCCAGAGACACCTTCGGTCGATTCAGCGGCCGGGGAGTTCCTGGACCGTTGACTTTCCTAATACACAGCCGACAGAGATTTGTTTTTAAAAGAGTGGAAAAAGGCAATATAAATAGCAAAATTATCATGTAATGCTATTTAAAATGTACAAATGTTAAAATCAAGGCCAAAATCTGTCCGAACCTCTCTGTAAAAGCAGATGTGTTCCCAGGGAGCATCACACCATTCATTCTATTGATGGCACTGCATCCATTTTTCCTGCACGTTGGTAAACAAAACAGAATTCTCAACCCAGTAGAATACATCATTCCCAAACTTCTACATTATAAGTTAACATTACATTTTACATTATCATGACACTTACTCTGAGGTTGGATGTACACAGCTTACCACCATTACATTCTAGAGCAAAACAAGAACAGCCAAATGAGTGGCAGAAGGTGTCATTGTTAATAATATGAGAAGACAATAGCATCCACCACTGTTTAGACGTACCTTCTCCACCCCCCGAAGAAACTTATCTGTTCCTGTGTAGTTCCTCTTCGGTTCTGTGAGCAGCTCACACAAGCGCTGGATCGTAAACGGGATTCTAAAAATAAAGCGCAAAAGAATCAATACACAGCAAATACTAAATGTATCGTTCAGGTCGATTTCTACTCCCCCAATGTGTATGAAGGAGAGCTATCACAGGTCCATTATATCTGTTGCCATCAGGACTCCACAATCTACATCACTGCAGTACATTTCATTTTGTCTTATTGTAGACAGATGTTTTCAGACTCAGCAGTTGTAAAACCAGAATATCCCCTTCCAGGATCAATAAAGTGTTATCTTATCTCACTTATCTTAAGCTGCTTTCAGAATTGCACTTAACTCCAACACGGAGTTTCTCCACCCGTCACCCAAGTATAAAGTCAGCAGAAGTTGATGTGAGAACACAGCAGGAGATCCCCCGCTGGAGTCACCGCTAGAGTGTGTGTGTGTGTGTGTGTGTGTGTGTGTGTGTGTGTGTGTGTGTGTGTGTGTGTGTGTGTGGGGGGGGGGGGGGGGGGGGGGGGACGATGACTATATGACTGATAAATAAACAAATGCTTAAGTATACGGTGTTAAAGGGCTAGTTCTCCGAAAAATGAAAATTCACTCATCTACTCGCCACTATGCCGATGGGAGGGGTGGCTGAATTGAGTCCACAAAACACTTCTGGAGTTAAACTTCAGGGGTCAACTTTGTTGCAGCAGAATCCAATACAATTGAGGTCAAAGGCGTCCTCTTCTTCAACACTGGAAGTGGACTTTTAGGCTTAAAACACGGTGTAAATTACCTTGTTTCGGGTCGAATATGAATGTCGGTGCTTGCGGCCACTTAGATGACACCACACGAGCAGTATGGAGGCACGTTATATTTTTTCCTGATCTTTTATTAGGTCTGAAGAAGAGGACACCATTGACTTCAATTGTATTGGATTCTGCTGCAACAAAGTTTACCCTTTAAAGTCTTTCTGCTTTGGTTTCACTGCTAACATAGACTCCATAGTAAGTAGTCTATGCAGACACTGGTGTGTTTCTATATTATCTATTTATAATTCACACACGCGCACACGCACACGCACACGCACACACACACAACTAAAGAGCCATGCACAGCTCCACATACAGTGTTCATTTGGGGTCTTTTTATACTTTTATACATGAAAAGTTATTTTTATATAGTCTTTAGCGACTCTGTCAGTGGTTTTCTGCTCCTCTCTGTGTCTATCATTCGTGCTGCGCACTGCTCCATCCACATCCAGCCATACTGAACGCACCCCCCTATCTCCTCTACCTCTCCATAAATTGTCTAAGTTTACAAATTTAGTAGTTTTTACCCAGTTTGAGTTTACACATGTCTGATCACACTGTTTGTGTGTGTGTGTGAGTGAGGATCGAGCGAGCGGGATGGCTGATGAACTTGCTCGCTGCTCTGAAGAAAGATTTAACTCATTCGAAAATTATGGATCATTATGTGATGATATTGTGGCGTCATTTTAAACAAATCAACGTTTAAGCTGTAGTGAGTCAGAGACGTCAGCTGAGTCTGAGAGAGAGAGAGAGAGCACAGCAGAGTCAGTGTGTGTACACTGTTACTATTCCCTAAGGTTCTGGGACTATGACAAATAAGCTATATACAATTTTTTTATATAATCAACCGCTCATAGTGATGAATTTAACCCTGGATAAACTTGATCACTAGAAGTTTCCACTGTAGAATTTAGTCGGGAGGAGGAGGCGGTGGCATGAGATTTGACAGAGCTGCCTCACAATTCTCTATTTTCTCTCTACTCCTTACGACAATGATTCATTAAAGAAAAAACCTGTCAATGATCTGTATATCTTTAATTTATTATCTAGGGCAGCAGGGCTCCATCTGATTGGCCAAATATATTGACATGCAGAGTGTGAATGCATGGCACATGGAACACCACTTATCACATTTCAAGCTGTCTTTTTTGTGATACGTACATGTATATATTGTGCAACTAGGGCTGGGCGATATGGAAAAAAATTCATATCACGATCATTTTTTTCATATCAGTCAATATTGATATATATATCGAGATATTTAATCACATCACTATTTCTGTCATTTCAGCTTCAGATGGTAAAAAAGATTAGTGCATGGCATTACCTGTCTTTGTGGGAACATGCTTTCCACACAATTTGCAGTGCACATTACTTAGTTTCTTGTCGGACTTTAAATAGCCAAACTATCTCCACACTACCGAATTCCTCTGACCCTTCTTTTCAACAATGTCCTCGTCTTTTGAGTCTTGGGCTGTGTCCGTTGGGGTGTCTTCTTAAGTAACGCTGTCGCTCGAGTTTTTGTTAGCATTTTCTGTCTTCTTTTTTTTAAATCTTGCTCCCACTCCTGACGTACTGGTGTGCACAGCACAGCTGCAGTAGCCCAAACATTAGCACGTGTGCTGCTGCCGGCTGCTACTCCTACGCTCAGTGCTGTGTGCGTCAACCTAAGCTGACGTGGCTGTAACTCTACTACAGCCACATGATTGGTTCTGCGCGGCGCTATTCTCATTAGCTCTTCGTGTTGTCTGTAAAAACATGGATGAATGAGTTCTATCAGCGTATCGACCATGTCTGATATTTCTATCATCTTTATCATTTTATCGCCCAGACCTACGCTCATATTACTCTTGGCTGTAATGAAGAGTATAAGCAGAAGTTGTGAACCCAGAAACAAAACAAGTTGATGGAAAACCAACAACAACAAAAAAAAATTGTTAAAAGGGAAGCAAAACTTGCCACCTTGGCCATACAAGGGAGAAAAATAGAGAGAGGACTTCAAGTCATTCCTCAATTGGGCAAGTTGTGACAGTTCCTACATGTGATAGTGTTTTCTCAGAGCGAGAAAAGCAGCAGTCATAACACATAATTAACACTCTATATTGTAGACGACACATATCTTTGTAGCAAACAGGAAAGCTATCCATGGAGTGTCTTTATCATAGGGAACCAAACACGTTCAGTGTGACTGCTCAATTCTTCCAGTCAGCTTAGTACAAACTCTGTTATATTGAAATGTACTAATTTAACTCAGCACCTACCCATTATATCCCGTCACTATCTTCAGAATTCTCTCCTTCATATCTTCAAATGGAATTGACTCCACGTTGGGATTTGCAGGACCTCTTTGATCAGGTGCTGCGGCTCTGAAGTCATCCATCACATTCTCCAATTTAAACAGGAAGTAGTTCTTGAATTGAGACCATTGCACCCTAAAGGACAAGTGTAAACACAATGGGGCTTAACGCATTTGAAATACAACATTAGAAGACAGGACAAAATATAGAGCTAAAAAACAAGACAAATATCCTCAAAGAAATGACTCTTGCATCATGACCATCCACCACATTTAGAAAAAAATAAGTTATGTTAAGGAAATATGAAATTATTCCTGGACTGCTCATTTAAATAAGCTATCCTTACATTTATAATCAAATAAAAACTCCTCCCAGAATTACGGGAACGTGTATTTGCGTGTGTGTGGCAGTAATAGTGGTAGTAGATGTAGTAGTAAGGTTGGAAAATTGCATCAGGCCTTCAATGTTCACTTACATGGTCTCTCCAGTCTTGGCAATATGACATAGAAACTGTTCCAGAAGAGGACATGCCTCCTTCTTTGCTTTCTTCTCGAAATCTGCTCAGAGAGAGAGAGGACCACAAACATACATGTACATAATGTTACAGTCAGATCAGAGGATAACAGATCATTTGACTTAGCTTCAGCCCCAGTTTTGAGAAGTGTGCTGTAAAGCCCTGATGCCCTGAACACCTGCAGTGGTTTCCTGCTCAAGCGAAACACTCGCGGCTTGTCCGCACGTATATGGACACATTTGGGTTTAAGGCGATCATACTGTCTCGTTAGTTATTTACATAACGTAGTGGGCTACAGTTGCTAACAATCTTGCTAGGTCGCTTGCTAGCTAGCTAGAACTAGCTTCGGTTTAGCACACTGGCTAGCACATTAAGTTAGCCGCAACAGCGTAGCCGGCAAACTGTCTCAGTAGCCGGTGACAGTTAGCAGCTACTTCACCCAAGCCACCGCCATCAGTGAGAAAACAGTGGCACATGGAGGGTAAATACACAATCGTTAGGTGGAAGTAATAAAGAGAAGAGCTGTATATTTAGTGAGCTTTCATGGTTGGCCAACGAAACTAACTGACGGCTAACCGCTTCCGTCAAACCGCCTGTAATGTTAGCATAAGCTAAAGCTAGTTCTGAGAAGCAGCTAGCGACATTAGCCTGCGAGCTCCATTCCGTTTATTTTTCACTGTACAACATCTACGGAAGAACACGTGAGACACATGGTCTCGACGAACAGAAAACCTGTCGAAATAAAGTGAAGTGACCTCTGAGCGCCTCTTGAAGCGAGTCAATTTCCATCACGTCGTCGCCCTCTGTCAGTCTTGTGGATGTGAAAAGCAGACTGGCGGCTAGCTGCGGCTGCTAAGCTACGATCTCACAGGCGGAGAGGAGGGAGTATTTTAATATGGCGCCGTGAGGTCACTGCCTGTTCAGCTGCACACAAGACACAGCAGCTCCGGCAGCTCCGGCACTCATCTCAGGACTCCTTACAGCTGACGGAGGATACACACCAAACAATGGCAACAGCTTAAAGGAAAGAATACAACTGCGAACACACAAGAATAACAATGACACACTATAGAAATATAAAAAATATAGAAACACACTGTTCCTTGTTTAACACATATAGTACAGATTGCATATACATATCAACATATCACACTCCATTTATCTGTCTTTATATATAAATATATATATATATATATATATATATATTGCACGGTATATATGCAACAGTCTCTTTCTCTTAAGCTCTGGTCCTCTGAGTTTGTGTTACTGTGCACAGAATTGACTGCACTCGTCTGCACTGATGCTTCAGATGTTGTACCTGGATTCTGCTGGAGTCCCTCTCCCACTTGGGGGCCACAGCCCCTAATGCTCCTAATGCTCCTGCTACTACAGAGACCACTTAGGACTTCACCCTCCACATCTGTTCCAGTTGTTCTTCTCGGTCTTCTTGTGCTCCTACTTCCTGGTGCTGCTGTGAGCTGGGAATGCCACATTTATCCCCACAGCCCTCTCCTGCTCCTGGTCAACCACCACTGTCTCTGGTTGGTTAGACTGCAGCGGTTTGTTAGTCTGGAAGTTGAGGTCCCACAGGATCTTATCTCTGTTGTTCTCAACCACTTTGGGTGGTAGGTCTCGGCAGAGATGTCCCAGCCACTTGGTTATGTATCTCAGAGTTCACTGTCTCAGCCTGCATCTTACATCCTGCCAATATCTGCTGGACTGTCTCAGGGGCTTCTTTGCTCAGCCTGGACCTTGAGTCTTGTCTGCTCTGGAACCTGCGGATCTGTTCTTGTGCTGCTATGATCACAGTCTCTGTGCTGTCCTTCAGGCTGGCTTTTTTTTTTTAACACTAGCAGGATTTCTCCATGTCAGCCACTTCCTCTATCTGTCAGTGATACATCCCATGCATTAAGTCTCCCAAATCCGATTTGAAAATCATCAATCATTTACTATGTTACTGTGCATTTCCAAAGGTCTTGTATGGACCCAGGAACTGAAACTGGGCTTAAAGGACTTGATTTGTTTAATAAACCTGAAAGGACAGAATTGAGGGACTTTGTACCAACCTGTACTCATAGTGGTTAATTGAGTTTATATCCAGTTTTAAAGCATTGGCAAATCATATTGTCACAAAAACTTATGAAACCAAAAGGTAGACATTCAAAATGCAGTAATTATCTTTATCTTCAGTTTTTTCCTGAAATACAGTTTTGAATTGCCTTCCTATACATTGCATATTTGTGTTAAAGAGGCAGAGGCAGACTCCGGACATTGCATTGTTTTATTTCAGAAACACACGATGACTGTTCAGCCATTTTCAGTTTCCAGTTTGAATCATTTGATACCTGTAGACAATTCAGCCACATTTAAAGTAATGCTGCTAAAACATATGACCCATGTGTTCACAACACAACATACTTTATTTTACAAACTTAGATACCCACTCAAACACACACGTCTATACCACTCGTTTTCTTATAATAGTAAACATGGCAGACGTGAATATATGGCACATAAACTGCTGTAGTATGTCACTTCTTAAACGCTAGCACTTTTGGTATTGATTCACTCTGACAGTGCGGCGTCTCATGTCGTGTGTGTGTGTACAAACAACCATCCAGTCCTAATATCATTCTTGAAAGTGCATTTCAACATTCTGTGTGTAACATGAAAGTCCATACTTGCTCTGTTGACCTGTATTCAATACTGTCAGTGGCATTTGGCTACTGCAGAACAGAGCAGTAACACACAGCTCCTCTCATTTAGTCAGGCTCATGGTTCAAGTTATTTGCTGGTAAAACATTCACATGATTTTTAAAGGAGTGGTTCAGAATTTACTACTCTCGGTAGTAAAGCTTTCCAAAGCCAAAAGTTGACCTTGTTTTGGTGGATACTATGTTCATGAGGAAAAATAAGGAAGGCAGATACTTTTGTCAAAACACTGGATTGACAAAAATATACTTTCATTTTCGCTTTTACACTTGAGATGAAGACCTGATGCTAATAATAATAATTCTTGAAAAAGAATCCATTGTCTGTTCCGCCACTGTAACTTTCCAACATTCTCATTCACTTCATCACCACTCATATAACTGGGATGTGAACATCATAAGACGGCAGTATGTGAAACCTATTCTACAGCATCACTGACCAGCACTGTATGCTTCTGTGTGCACAATAGGCTTATTCCCCACGCCATCACTAGAGGGTCATATTGCTCATAAGACCATTTTCCCATGAAGTGTCATGTGTTGAATACACTGTAAACGCTGAGACGCCAGTCCTGTTTGGGAGATGCTGGTTTGACACATAATGCACAGCAGGACGGTCCTTGGCATTGTCTGAAAAAAACACAGGAGTCCTCTCTCTCCATCGGTTATTTGTGCGGTCTGATGTGTTTGACCACATTCTCCTCAAACATCTTCCTCATGGTCCTCTCTATCTGCTTAAGGAAAACTTGAGGGATTCTGCCACACAGGGTGTTGACTGTGTCCAGGAACTTGCTCTGGATGGGGTAGAAGAGCGACTGAAACATGTTGTCCTCAAAGGGAAACTGCGAAGACAGAAACATCAAAGCTCTGTGTCAGTTCTGCCCCCAGAGCTACTTCATTTCATGATTTGTTTTAATGGAACATATCACATAGTATATACAAATTACTTCAACAGGGATGGGGTAGGGTGGGTTCTCTATTAATCATAAATTACGACACAGCTCATCTATAAGAGGCTTATCTCCGCAGAGCAGGGGGGGAAATGACTCTACTCAAAGAGCAAACAAATTCTAAATTTAAAAACTGACCCAGATTGTTAAACGCGAGCAAGAGAGAAAATTCTCAATGCTGCTCTTTTCCTGAGCTCATGTCTTTAAAGGAGCAGGTCAACATTAGCACATTTTTGGAAAATGTGCTTCTTGGCTTTGCAGAGTCAGATGAAAATAAATCACAGACAAATTCAAAGCCATTGGTATACATATGTGTCTTACTAAAATAGCAATATATTGTATATTTATGATAATCCATTATATTAATCCTCCAATACACAACCTCAGTACTCTTTAATACCTTATAGGGCCAAAATGTAGCCATCTTTTAATGGCTACCTCCAGCATGATGATGAACCAGGTTGCAAAACAAAGGTCTCTTGGTTTTAATGAATATAAACATGACTTGAATCCAGTAGAACAGCATTGGGATGTGGTAGAACAGGAGCTAGGCAGCTTGAATGGACATCTGACAAATCTGCAGAAGTGATTTGATGTTTTTGCAGTCTTTACAATCATGTTTTTTACATTCTCGCATTTATGTCTTCTTAAATCTTATTCTTCATTTCTGTGATTTCTGTGTGTGCCCACGGCCCTGCAGTTTCATACCCTTTTATGGGCAGTGGACGGACGTTGACCAATGTTAATCAGGAATAAATGGGACTTGCTTTCAATTTACAAAGCGAGCGTGTCTGCATTTTAAGAACACGTCATGTATGTGATGTAGAGTTTTCTTAAGAACAAATTAGAGAAAAAAATCATAAGAAGATATTGGTCAATGAGGCCCAGTGTTAGTTTGGTGTTCCTAATAAAGTGCTCAGTGAGTGCACATATGTACACAACTCCATCCACCTTGCACTGGGTGTGGGGTTTCAACAGAGGGCGCTATGCATCAGTACCACTTTGTGCCAGTGAAAACTGAATATCTTACTGGAATACTTACATCATGTATTGCATCATAGACTACTTTAAAGGCCGGCTGCTTGTCATCGTGGTAGACGCCGCGGTTGCCGTGGAGGATGGACACACCCTCCTCTTCAGCCCCTTTACAGTTACTGCCATACATACAGTGGTCAGGCCTGTAGTTCCACTGGCAGGGGAAGATGAAGAGACACTCTGGAAAAAAAGAACACAACACACAAAAACACACAGTTACAGATCTGTTGAAACCTACATTATAACTCAAGAAAATTCAACTGAGATCGCCAGGACGGCAAAGTGACTACAGTGGCTTATAAAGTTTAATTAAAGTGATTCCTCAGTTCACAAAGAAGAATCTGTGTTGAAAGTCTGAACAACAGTAGACCACATATCTGTCCTCACAGTAAACAGGGGTTAGATTCAGAACACTATCTTTATACGTAACATAACCCTTTTCCTCATTTCACAAAGTACCAACATCAACCCGACTACATTTGAATGACTGGAGAATATAGGATTTGTAAAACAAACAACTGTGTTGATTGTGAGGAGAAAACTAAATATGCAGCCGGAAAATAGTAGAATATGTATGCACTGCATAGCCAAGAGCATATGCTGTCCCTCGGTGGATCTATCATTATGGAAACACTGTTCCAGAGGATCACCCCATTCATTCTAATGAGAGTTCCTCTCACAGTGTGAAACACTTTTTCAGGATTCTGCATTCTGCTGTTCAATGAGACTTTCTCTGGCTTCACCTGACTGGTCACACACATGTATAACACAAAAAACTATGTAATATGCTGAGTATAACACCCTAATGGTTCAGTAGATACATTTACATGGACGTCAATATTCTGATATTAACCTGATAAAGACAATATTCTGAATAAGACACTGCCATGTAAATAGACATTTTTGATTATAAGGTCATACTAGAATATGCAATAATAGAACTAAACATGTGGAGTATTTTAGTTGCATTGTGTAGACATGTATATGTCTTAACCACATTATAACATCCTATTGGAGATATGCAACATCGATATATGGCAGCTACCAACTGCTTGAGTAAAAAGTATAGAATAAAAAAGTATAGAGTATCAAAAAATTGCTGGCGTTACGAAGTAGTCACATTTTTGGTGTGAGGGATAAACCATAGTCATGCTATGGGTTTTCAGGTAAATGGATATCATGAAGTTTTGAGATTAGTACAAACATTGCAATGGCGATATTTTCCAAGGTTGCAGGATTGTCAGTCATATGACGTAGTGGACTTAATAACGACATGAGTCATAATCAGACTATGCTCTGTGACATGTAAAGAAAATTCTATTAGCAAACTATACATCATAATCAAAACGTTTGTACAGCCCAGTGCCGCTACAGGAGTCTGTGTCCAACACATTAACAGGGAAATCAATATAAAGAAAACAGAACAGAACGGAATATGGACTGTTAGGAAAAACAGCATCATTCTCTTATTTAATGTCTCTCAGTCTGAATGTTTTCCCTCTAATCTCATTTAGTATTTACACTAAACAAAGATGGCAAAAAAAGGCAGTGAAACCCTACTAATCTGTTTACACTGTGAGGTGCCTATGAGCAAAGTAATCAACTACCAACTGCTCCAGTGCAGCAGCTCATTGACTGACGGTGATTATACTGCACCTGCTCAGAGGGAATGTGTATTTACTGTAAGTGTGAACATAAAATCTGACTGACAGCATAGATGCTCATTTGAGCCCAATATATTTATATATCCTGGGTGTAATGAGCCCAGGATCAAATATGGGACAAATTACCAGACCAAAAGTGTCAAAATCAACTTAATAAATATACATTTGTTTTTCTTACACTTAAAAAACATCACAAATCAAAATGCCAGCACCATTTTATTCCCCCTTTATTCCGAGGAGGCTTTGGTATGTTTCCCCGATTGTTGAAGAAGCCCAAAACGGTTCAGAACATTGTTTATGAACTGATGTGTCTTCCTCTGGAGACAGCATCAAGCTCAAAGCTATACCATGTAAAACAAACACAGTGTTGTCGAGCAAACACCAGCGATGCCAGCGATGCCAATGGCTCTGAGCACTTAATGCCCACATCTGGCTCCTGCAGCTGGAACTTGTTTTGCCACTGAAGCGTGCTGCCGCTTATGGCCACAGTGTTTACTGATCAACATTCATAGTGTAGACTGGTATATTTAGAGTAAAGACGCAATTTATGTGAACACGTTGACTGTGTGACACAAAGATGTGTAGACTGGAATTTAACATACAAAGCTTGATGTGGTAGTTTGACTATAAATAGCCTTGATTATGCTTTTCCATAATGTGTTTCCAGTTTGCTCACAGTATATAACATGAATACACCTGGGTTGTCGTGGAAGATAATGTTGAGCAGGTCCTGGTCTCCCCACGTGATGTGGTTCTTGTACTTCTGGTAGAGTGGATGTAGAAGATCCTCCCACGACAGGCCACTGGGGATCATACTGTTCTGAAAAACCAACAACAACGTTCACTTGAAAAACAGCTCGAGAGCAGCCTTCTCCTTTTTTTCCTTTTTCAAAAACACATCATCAAAGGAGGAGCACATTTATATTCCAGCTTCCATTTGCAATCTGCTGGCAGCAGTAGAAAACTGGAGAGCTGCTAAACTGAGTTCCGAGGGCACAAGTCTGCGGTGGTAGCGTGGTAATCAGAAAGCTTCAATCACAGCCCACTCAGAGCACTCAGCCTGCGTGAGTTCACCTCGAAGAGAAAGAAAACCTTCAGAATGCAAAAGAAACATCACAGCTCACTTCAGCTTCCAACTGATCACAGGAAGGAGAAATACGATTACTTACTTTGAACAGTGTGCCGCGGATCCTGGTGAGATTCATCAGCATGACACCGGAGTTCACCCCCGTGACGCCGTAGAAAGGGTGGCGTGCGAAGCGGCTGTACCAGCCAATCTTGGGGACCTCGTGCTCTGGAGCCATTGCTGCGAGCTGGCTGCTGTTAAAGGACTTCAGGAGACTCCAGATGTCATCCATGGGCCGCAGGAAGAGGACATCTGTGTCCACATAGAGCAACGAGTCCACGTCCTTCAGGATGACCTGTGAGCACAAGCACAGGCATCAGCAGAATATTTATGAAGTCTCCCATCTAAAAGAACTTGGATAGACAAGATTACATGATGTAACACCCAAAAATTAAGTTACATGAATAAAACTGCTGTTGGTACACACTCCCCGTCTGCACACAGCTTGCCAACAGCTTGCTTTCCCAGACAGTGACTCGCATATTAATAACTCATAACTATAAAGTATGCAAAAGCATCAGGAGGTTCACTTCAGCTCAGATCATCTAAATGTTTAAGCGCAGATGAAGTAAGTTAAAAAACACAGCTTCAGTATTTCAGCAGAATTAAGAGTCGACAGCCCAGCTAGCATCTCTGTGAGGCTGGTCCTCAAAGGTTAATCAAATTCATCCTGAGGAGACCATGCATGTCTTTACACTACAAATGGTGGACAGCTATCAAGACCAAACCGATATGTCAACCTCACGGTGACCTTAGAATGAGTCCACCCAAGATTTGTTGAGATATTTCAGTCTGGATCATCAATACAGAGTGTATTATGTTTAACTTCATAGTTAAAGCACATGCTGTCAAACAGTGTACCACTCACAATGCACCATTTAGAATACACAGCACAGACAGAGCTTCAGGCAGCCTCTGTGGCCGAGTTGGTGCAATTGTAACTCGGTCGATAAAGTCTGATGTGCACAGTTCATACAGACAGAACCACTGGGAGCACTGGACTCAGAGATAGTATTTGTGCTCTAGCTGCTCACTAATGCCAAAAGACACCATGTGGCTATGCTGCAGGCGGCTTGACCTTGTATTATGTTGCTGAAAGCAGCTATGAGCTGCTACTACTAATCCCAACAAGTCCAAACAGAGCAGCAGACCAGTGTTTCAACAACCTTAATGTATGTGTGCATGTCCACAGCTGTGTAATAACAGGTAATGAGGACTCTCTGTGTAAAGGAACACAGATTTCTCTGTCAGTAGAAATGGTGCTTGGCAAATGGTGTGGTTACACTAATGGATTGTAAACCACAAAACAGACCGGACGTCCACATAATTAGCATCAAAGTTCCCTCTTAAAGCTCTTAACCTTTACACTAACTGTGGTGAAACGGACCACAGATAGAGCTTGATCTTTATGAATCGATCCCCACGGTTCAGAACACGTGTGTACTGCGGATTAATTGCAAAGTTTACATATTATTGTCACCGTTTTTGTGTCGCTGTCTTAAAAGTAAAAATTAGCATATATTTCAATCCAGATATGCAGTTGAATCAAGCTGTTCTGTGTCCACGTGAACTGCACATGTTAAAATCAGTTAACGACATGGCTACTGGAGGAGCAGAAGAATTGGAGAAGATTCCGGCATCATTTAAATCATATATGGGGACATTTTGGCTTCTTTGTAAAAATATACAGATTATGAAATGAGGGTTATGGACAAAACTGTGGCAGTATGTAGTCACTGTGCCACAAGAAAGCTATGTGACAATGGCGGTACATCTAGCAGGGCCACACATTTGAAGCAACACCACCTTAATTTGTTTGTGGCGTGACACATAGGACCAGTGATTCTCACAGAATTTTTAACCTTGAAAACCTGGAATGTTGCAAAAGTTCCTTGTTATAAAAGAGATGAAGATGAAGACACAAGGCCATTGAGAAATATAATTAGACAAGGAATGTGCAACCCATCACAAACGATCTACAGTTTACACTGATGGATAAATAATAAATCAGCAAAAAAAGAAGTTTGTAATCAGAATATCAGATGTGTTGACTTAACATTTCATTGCAGTAGCAGGTTTAACACGTCCTCGTCTTGTATTATTGATTATCATGTTTCCCACTGTTGCATTACTTCCGAACAGAAGAGTATCTTCCACTTGAAGATATTTACATTTAAAGATATAATATGTAACAAAAACGACTATGCTATGTTTTGTTGAGTTGTGTACTTACATTATCCAAAAGGTTTCCAACAAGGTTCAAACCCTTTGTTCAAGGTAACGGGACATTTAATTTTGGTCGCCTATTAATTGCGTCATATCCGTTTTACCGGTGGCTTTGCCCGTCTCTGATATAACTTCAGGGAGAAACGATGTATTACGAAGAAAAAACACACTGCTAGCCAGTTAGCCACTTAGCCAGTCGGTCACGATTATTTATCGCCGTTTGCTGCGTAACGTGAATAAAACTTTAATACATTAACTCATTCTTAAACATGATTTGAGTCACATTAGATTTTTGTTGGCAATGATGGTAAAAACAACGACTTCCATGATCCCACACTGCTTCACCATATCATATCCAGTCCACTCTTTACAGAATTTAATATAGAGATAAAAAGACTAGGTGTTTCTAATTAAGTGAATGGAGAATGTCCATTGATTGCCTTGCAGCAAGGGAAAAAAAACTATGGATCTATTTGACCTGCAATATGTTCATTAAATGCAAAGTAAGCTAAGTGCTATTTCAATGAACCCATAAAAGAAAAAGAAAATCAATAGCCAGGCACAACCTGCACTTGATGAAATTACTGGATTACGTCCCTGGAGACGGCTTATTTGTTAAGTAAATGCTGCAGAAAAGGTGTGAAATTATCACTCAACACGCCTTAACACGGTACTTAATTAGAACCATACGCCAGTAAAATAAAGGGTAGGAAAATGCTGTTTGAGTAGAAATTAAATAGATTAATGACATTTTTTTTCTGAACCCAAGCTAATCACGTTATGCATGGTGACAGAGGATGTGAGAGGAGATAAAAGCTGCAGCCTTACGGGGAGGAAGAGTCTCTGAGCAGCGCAGGGCTTAAAGAGCTTCTTCCACTCGTCGGCGTTCCCCACGGAGAAGGTGATGGGGTAGATGGTGTACTGGAACCTGGCTGAGATGGAGCGGGGCCACTGGTTCAGCTGGAAGTAAAGCAGCACATCACACTTTATAAAGAGGCAACGTCTAATGAAATTCTTCCAATGTAAACAATCATTATTCTGAAAGCTAATCTCTCTCTCCTTTCACAGAATTATCAACATAAACTAGAGCATAAATCCGGCCATTTAAAAAAATGAAGTCATGTCCTGTGGGGATGTGCGGCTCTGTGTTGAGCCCATGCAGCTGCCAGCTGTTGTTTTATTTAAAAAACAACAGTCTAAACAGGGGGAGACACCCTCTTAGGCTACATCCACACTAAACTACATTTTCCTTTGAAAATTCATCATCTCTGCTACGGATATGTCTGGTGTACAAACTTCTTAGAGTTTGAAAAAGCTGCTGGCTGCATTTTAGTTTGAAACTCCAAAGCTGCGTTTTTGGTCTGGATGGGCAGGAAATGAGACGCAGACGCTCACAACCACTTGCTTATTGGCTCTTTAAGGTCATGACGTAGCTTTTGCTGATTCGTCAGGCTCCTATCACATGAGCCCCTTCCAGAAGACAACAACCAGCATTAGTTAAGTGTTGAAAGCATCGATAATCAATTACAAGCATTGCTGACCCTGTTGTCTCTACTAACAGCTGTTGTGCAGTAAAATTCTACATTTGAAAATGATAAAACTGTCTTTTATTCAAGCAATCTTTGTAGACGGTGTAAGGGCGGAGATTAAAACTGATTCGGAGCCAAATCACTTGTGTGGACAGAGATCATTTTAGTTTGAAAATGCGGTCTGCAGAGTATCACTAATAGATGCTGAATCCCTGCGAAATCAACAGTTCACCCGTTTGGTCCTGAAAAGAGTGAGAGTGCTGCGAGCGCTTGGTGAGGTTACTGCTGACAAGGACGAGAGATCAAAAGAGATTGCGACCAACCTTTTCTAAAACACACATCACGTCTCTTCACACTGCCTCTCTACATTAGCTCCTTGCTGCACGTGCTCTGTGTTATCTGGGCCTTGACTACCACAAGTCCCCCGTCTTCCACGGGGGGGGGGGGGATTTTTCCACACATGGAAATAATTCACGTGCGCTTGACAGTAAGTTCACAGGTTCAGGGTTTGGATTCAAAGCAATTTAAGGTGCCGTTTGAGGTCCATTAATTGGAGTCATTTTAACACACTGTTAGTTACCGTATCAGTGGAACTAATCAAAAACATGCCCGGCACCTCGGTAAAGGTGACTTTGAAGTGCACGGAGAAATTGCGGGGTGTCTTGGTGATATATTACGCCCCAGCCTTGAGCTAAAAACATTATGTGGCTGTACTGGGAAGAGTCGTGGAGGCAAAGTTAAAAGTGCTCTGATCCTGATGTCATGTATTGCAATGAGAGAGGAAGCGTTTTACATGTGCTGCATTAAATCACAAATCAGAGCGTCCTCTAAAGAAGGGTACACTGAAAGTCGGTGCTGCATTTAATCAAGGACTCTCATTGATTTGAAATTAATTCAGGCTTTAGTCTACTGAAGTCTTCTCACCCTTTCTTCAAACTGTGGGGCCAAGGGGTCCTCTGCAAAAATGTGAAACTTGATCTTCTTGAGGCTGAACAGGAGGGCTGATTTGACCATGGTCATGGTCTCATCCAGACGACTCCCACAAGCCACCACAGCCAAGTGCATGAACTCCTCAGCCCGAGTGCGCCTCATCACAGGTCGGGCCACGGCACTCTGTTGTTTACTAGAAGAGACATAAGCAAATAGAGATGTAAAGTGCAGTTAAGCACAAAGGAAAGAAGGAAATGTACAGTAAAGTAATAAACTGTACACTTTTACATTGGTATGTCTTCTTTTCAATTCTTTGTAACAACAAGGGCATAGGGATACAAAATTTGCTCCATTTATCGGACAAATCATGTGCAGGATGTGCAGTTTTCTCCACCCAAAAGTGCTGTCAGTTCTAAATGGGCCAAGGCCATGTGTGGGGGGGTATGGAGGGGGGTCGGATCTGCTGACAATCACTTATTCCACAAACCTTGTTTCCATCACTCATCGCTTGTAAATTGGCTGCGCAGCTTGTGAAGAGCAATTTGTACTTGGCACAACAGATGTACTGGACTTTACTAGAGTCAAAACATACAGAATGAAAGTACTGAAGGATGAATGTAATCTGAAACCTACATGGACAACAAATTCTGATATTTTATGGCAATATAAAACGCATTTACTCGTACTTTTTTATACAATATACCTAAAACTACACAGCAAGTCAGCAAGTTCAATCCTAAGCCGTACTGACACAGTGGTGAAAAAGCCTATAAAACAGCACTTGAACACGATGGGATACTAAAACCCTCCACTGAAACTGCAGAAGGTTATTAACGTCTTGCATGTGTTCGCTTTGAATCTTACAAACTTACAAAAGCCTTTCATTTATCCGCCTCATTGCAGAGATGTGTCATGCTTGTACTTAAGATCACATTCAAACCCAAGACACCATTTGTTCTGGTTGCATGATTCAAGTGGAAAATAATTTGTTGTGCACCACTCGTACTTAAATGACAATAATAATAATGATAAACTCTATTTGTATAGCCCCTTTCATACAAGAAATGCAGGTCAAAGTGCTTAACATACAATACAGATATAAATACAAAGTTAGCATCCTAACAAGGTGACTACTGACGACTGACAATTTCAATAAAGTGTTTCAACAAAGATCAGCTGCTCCCCAACATGCATTTCCGTGGTAGAATTAGGAGTAGGTCTGAGCTATCCGGGCAATAATAACAATTTATCAGTCCCTATTTATATTGATTTTAGATTTTTCTTTTAAATACTTCAAATTATACAGTTGCTTTTTTCCTCCATAACAATTTAAAGTAATTTTATATAGACATTCTATAGAAAAAAAGAATCAGTTTAGTTCACATTTATTGTAGTAAGGTATTACATTTATAGGCCTATTTATTGGTAATTGGATTAGCTTGAGCTAACGTCCCAAATCAGAGATATTACAAGGTTAAGCTTTAAATAGTGATATTATGTGCCTTAACTGGAGAGTTTAATACCAACTACTGTTCACTAGGGTAAATGGTCTGTTTTTATATATCCACTAGCTGGCACATATTAATGAGTGTTAATATGTAGTAAAAGTCGCAAAAGTACGTATGTAATATTCAATGAATGTAGGTAATAATGAAATGTTTTTAATACTGTAAGATAGCTTCTGCCGCATTTACAATATATTCATACCAGTCGTAATAAATGCTAAAACAACAACAATGTAGCACTGATATGATGCCTGCTAAAGTTGGCTAATATTGGTCACCATAAAATGCTGTTCATACCAGAATAAATAAGGCTTTAACAGCAATAGTTCTAGAGTGTATTGATGTGAACAAGGGTGTGTTTTGTTACTTGTGAATTCCACGTTTCATTGGTAAGAGAAGAGATGATTTTCCCACTTAAATGTCTGTGCCTTTTAGTTCAGAATTTGACCAGAATCCTAATGAATCCAGGTTGAGGGCTCTCCATAGACGCATCGTTGAATGAATAAATAGAAACCCTGTATTTATCCAATCAGAACACAGATTGGGTGATATAGCAAAAATATACTTCTATCCAAAGGCATCGAGTATCAGAGCATAGCAGCACACCTGCCACCATGTCACTGTTGTAGAGTAATGGCATGTCACTTCATGAGCATGTCAGCAGTGAAGACATTCATTTTGGACTTTATGAGACAAGGGACACATTCAAGAACATAGCCCATTCCCCACATTCATCCTGCTGTTAGATAGATCAGGTGCAAAGTCAAGGACGTCTCAGAAAGACCTGACAGCCTTCGCACATTGTTCAACACTATACATCTACACTACCACACACACAAAACCAATTCTTCTTCTATTCTACGTCACTGTGCAAGTTCCCACCAGACTTTGTTCTTCCGTGCTCAAAGGCAGAGCGGCCATTAATGTGATGTAAAAACGTGCTCTCTGTGCAGCGATAGTGCTGCTGTTGAGTTAAAATACAGTCAGTGGTGCAGAATATCTCCCACTACGATAACACACATACAATAGCAGAGCCTCGAACTTGGGACAATATTATCTTCTTGTCCTCCACACACGTACACACACTACATGAAGCTGGCTGTAATAACAACATGTTCAACATAAATATTTTCATAGCCTTAGGGAGAGAAGACAAAAAAGAACAGAGAGCCTTTTGTTTCAGCGTGTAGCGTTTACTGGGAGAACAGTGGGAAGGCAAATGGTTTTACGTCTAAAGACCGCGCCATTCCTAAAGAAAATGGATTTCCTCTGAGCCTGGAGGAAGCGAAGAGTCAACCATAAAATGGATGGGAAGAGAGAAAAGTGAAATTTGACAGGTGGGTTGCAGGGCAGTCTCCAAGCGTGACACTTCGTTTTCTGCATGGCTAGGGGACAATGATGAACCGCAGATTAGGATGAATGAGAAGGTGCTGAGAAATCTGTCCGCCATGCTTCAAAGGCCGATGCGCTGTCAAGGTTGTTGAACGCACATTCCTATTTTCCCCTCCACAGAAAATGCAATCCATATCTCCCACACAAATGTAATTATATTGCATTTAGTCATGCAAAATAAATGCCCTGGAAATGATTTCGCCATAAAATTGGATGACAAAACAAAAAAAAAAGAAGGAGAAATTCCTTTGTTGCATGAAGCATGGGCGGCACACATGATGTTCTGTGTCATGGCAGTGCTCCCCACATCTGGAAGCAGTCAGAAAAAGCACAGAAGAGGTACAAAAGGATTGAATCCATTACTGGCTGCAGAGTAAGCAAAAGAGAGGCCCACAAAGCAGCAAGGCCGAGCCTTTCACATGATAGCAGGAAAGAAAAAAGACAAATGTACATGTACATGAGAAAAGAGCAAAAGAGAACATTGGAGGTATCATATAACAGGTAACATATACAAGTCTGTCATTTGGTGGACTTGTATCAAACTTGTACTGGTTTGAAAGAATGGATATCAAAGCTGAGAATTGAATAAGCTGCCGTCGTACCCTTCCTCTTTGGGTAAAGATTCTCTATTTCGTAACAAGCTGACAAACCTTCAGATATTTCTCCAGACTGACCCCAGATCTCACGTGACTGGTCATGAACATTTGATGACGTGGCCACAACCAGATGACTAAGACTGCAGACAATCTGTTTTTCATTTGCGTTACCCTGCTCAGTGATTTGCAATCATCAGGATGTCCAGCTGAATCACCTCAACCAAAAATGCCATATGAGTCCAATTCATAATTCAGCCAAGATGGGCTTTTTGGTTGAAAATTTGTAGGCACGTTTTAAAAGAGAGTTACTTTCATTTGACTGAATTGTGTACCAAACAAATCTGATCTACGGTTCAATATCCAATTTTCTTTGGCTGATTACGCCCCGTGAACAAAATAATTACTGTTGAATTACGAAAATAAACTCTAAGGGCCGATGCTGCATGGTTCTCGGCTTGCACTATGCAAACACGTGCAAACCTGCAAGCCTTTGCAGCTGTGTAGCATGTGGAAACAGCACATGCCTCCCAAATTCAAATCATGCGATCTGCCAACACTGGCCGATCATTGTAAAAGATTGATTCATTGGTCAATTATCAATTACTGAGCAATTACTTCCTCTTCTTTGTCCTTCTAAAACACAGATTATTAGACAACCAACATATTTATACTTACAAGAAGAACAAGGACACAAGCAGAAAAAGTAAAAGTCTGAACCAAAATGGTCACGTTCTGCTTTTCCTGCTTTCTTCTTGTACAGCAGCCTTCCCACGTTGCAGTAAATCTATAAGTCAAAACCACAAGGGAAAGCTTTTGCAGTGGCACAGTTGTTTTCTGTTAGCTACACTCTGCTAGACGGCCCCTAGACGTATGGCTTATAAAATGAGTACTGTCAGTGTGGCAGATGCAAAAATGAAATCGTATATAGTTTTTAATGGACAAAACACACTGGTGTTGTCTCGACACCATCAAAGTGTAAATATACACCACCGTCTCGTTTACTCGGGTCCACAGAAGTCACCAGGACACCAATGATTTTTCAAATTTGCTCAGACTGGAAAATCCCAGCTACTGTAGCATAAGTGATTCATTGTCTCCAGGGCAACTAAGGTGTATGCTATGGTTGTCAAAACATACACTGAATGCTATGTGAAATAAATGTGTTACACTTTAGATCTATCCTTAATAGACTTTGTTTCTTTCCCAAGTAGGATACCCATCACTGAACAAGCAGTGGAGTATCAGATGAACACTGTGTCTCAACACCGTAAAACCGAAGTTGGATATATCCCAAGAAACATGACCAATCGAGTGTGCTAGACCATTTTGCAAGGTCGTCAACGAAACACATCCTCTACAAGGCCTGAGCCTCCCTTTAGTGTTCTCTCATCTTTGCATCCGTGAGTCAGTTCAGGATAAACAAGAATAAGCTCCAAATGTCCAAACACTGACATCAGACTAAACTGTGAACTACAAAGCAACAGCACCACCAGGTCTATGGTCTGTGACTTTTTAAATAGCAATTAATCACCTACTATGTTTCCATTCAATGAATTTCTTTAATCTATACATGTCAGAGATTAGTTGCAAATCATCATCACTATCAATTGTCTTCTCCTTGTTTTGTTCCAAACCCCAAAATATGAAGTTTCCAAAAATATCTTAATAGAGAAACCCAAATACAAAGGCTAATGTTGGGCATTTTGCTAGATAAATGACTTTAAGTGATCATACAAGTTGTAACTGAATTAGTTTCAGTTGATCAGCTCATCAAGCGTTTGCTGGATCACTTACTGTTAACAGGAACTGTTATTTTCGTCCTTCCAGGGAAACATTTTGGCATGGTTGGTCACTTTCTAAGCTTTGAGCTTCAAATCCTGCTTTTCAGCCATGTTGGCTTTTACCCAAAAGCAGACTCTCGGTCTTTCTAGACTCTCCTTCCACATTATCCATGACTCATCCACCACTAACTTAAAAATGAGTTAGCCAAGATAAGACATAGACGTGCCGCTGATGAGGCTCACACGAGCAGCCTCTCTGGCCAGGTTACACAGGCGAGCAAGGAGATTTCATGCAGCGCGCCGAGAGAGTGTTCAGTCATGTACGATGGCATTTTTACAGGTATGCATAATGCCACTGTGAGAGAGAGAGAGACTCTTTTACTGAGAGGAATAACTATATACGAAGTGACAGGGCAGGGGATTTGTTTCAACACAAAGTATCAACAGTCATCTAATCCTGCAGATGCAGACGGTAATTCCAAGTAACAAAGCAGACAGAGGGCTTACGTCTGTATTACTCTGCATCGGATACATGCTGACAGTAATGAAGGGATCACAGTGAAGGAATGTGTATCCTGCACGTACAGACTGCCGGATTGTAAATCACGGTTTTATATCATTTTCCAATGTATTTATCAGCAGTCAATATTACATACATTTGACCAACATTGTCAATTAATATGTTGATATTTTTGATCAACTGATGATTCGTTCAGCACATGAGCCTGGATTTATCTGTTGGCAGATAGAAAAAAATCGGCTGATAAGAGCCTTTCCTGTTTATGTTTGCTGATTTGACAACAATGATAACAATGCAGAAAGGATGCGATTATATTTTATATTTAAAATTTTGTTTACTTTCTTAATTCACGTTCTTTCAGGATTCGTAATTCCAAATCATGGTTTTAAAACATTTAAATTCTATACCTTAGGTTCTATTTATAATCTGCAAAAGCTCACATTTTAGATTCTGAAACCTGAAAAGGTTTTGGCATAGTACTTGATAAATGACAATTAATTAATACTTTAAATTGTTTCAGATGGCTTGTGTTTGATTTGTTATTGATTAGAAGACTAATCATTTGTCTGGTAGCCGGAGCTCTTCCTTCTATTTTTGGACACAGGAAGTAGTGTGAAGTGTCAAGAGGAAATGATATGATTAGGAAAGGGAGGGATGTTTGGCCATTAAGCACGCCGCACAGGAAATCTGTCCGGTGCTCTGATTTGCAGATGTCCATAGTGTGTGTCCACAGATATGAGAGACAAAATTAAAATGCTTTCCCCAAAGTCACAGTTTAGCTCCCTATTTATATCCATCCCCGTGATGAATATTAGTATCACCCAATTTGCCAAGGCTTGTACGTCTCCAACCTGAAAACTACATCCTATTGTTCAGATTCCTCTGGTTTTTATTATAGGAAACTAGAAAAAATTCTCAGATTATCTCGGGCAGAATGTTCTTGGAGGCTCTAGCCACATGCGTGTTTCCACTAATTGCAGCAGTCAGTCTTGAGCGTTTCCCAAAGCGGTTAAGTGTTTTCTTTCTTTTCTTTTCTTTTATAGCTACAGCCACTGGTGACCCCTTCCACTCCATTTCTCTTATCAGCGCTTAGCACACACGGGGGATTGTGGTTTCTGAGAGGACGTAAAGGTCCTTCCTCAATGTAACGCCTTGATGGCCGTTATCTACCCAACAGTGTCCCCATCCTCCCCAGCCGGGCTCTGGAGCAGAATACATATTACCGGCTGCCAGTGGAGAAGGTATCTCCGGCAACCACACTGTGGCTGCTGTGGCATGGCTGGCATTCGACCCAGGAGGAAACGCAGAAGGGATGTGTGAGGCTGAAATTAGAAAAGCGGCGAGACACAACAGAATGCTTCTATCCTTGGACAGAAATAGCACCTGACATTTGAGGAGACTGAGACAAAACGGTGTCTTCATCAGATCATCTGTCACAGAGCAGCTTCACTTTTAAACTAAAAAAGGAGAATCACACCTGACAAGCTTCTCACTCCACCACAGACATGTTTTGGCAGACTTTGACGAGAGAACAGGATGGGTTTCCTGTTTGTGTCACTTCCAATACCTCACAGATGCTACAGTGAAACTATTCAGTGCATATTGGCATCTATATTAAACATCCATTTATGTCTTTCAAGGTGACCTTTGCCCCTTTAGAAGACAAAGTGGGGGTCAGAAAATAGAGGCCTGAAACACCAGGGGTCAAATGATCCAGATTTAGAGGTCAGGTGATGATTTATCATTCTGCTGTGCTGCTGTGAGAATGGTGCCAACATTTCCACCTAATCACATTAGTCATGCTCCCTACTCACATCTCTGCCACGTATTTAAGCAGCCCCCTGATTATAATGATTCACGGGGCAATAAACCAGAGGAAAGCCAGTGGGTATAAAACGCAGCTGAGCAGATGCACGTATGCAGGAGGTGAAGTCTATCTGTTGACAGACGAGGCTTTTGTGAGGCCAGTGCCCAGATGTGTGCAGTTTGGTGGAGGGAGCACGAGACACTGACACTAACACTAACTAGAGGAAAGAAGCAAAGAGGAGTAGTAGATGTGTTGTGTAATTTGGCAGAGGCGTGTAGGAAAAGACCACGACAGACAGAGAGAGAGAAACTAACTCCGCTCACCTCTTCACATGCACGCTGCCGCCTCCGACCAGCGCCTTCGCCTCCTTCCGTCCCCCGGGTGGATCCTCCGAGCGCACGGCGACTCGCGCGGAAGCTTTCCCGGCAAACTTCGCCGAGACATCGCGTCCGGGCCGGGCGGGCGACGGGGAAGTCCTGCGGTCCTCCTCCTTCTCCTGCACAACTTCTTTCAGCAGCGGATCGACCGCGGCGTTGCCCCCCAAAAAGTACAAAAGTAGGAAAACTCCGAAGCACACGGCGATCACAACTACTTTGCAGTGGATCCGCATGGTGAGAGCGACTTGTTGCGGGCCGAGGAGGCAGACGGGGGCCCGCTCATGTCTGCGGGAGAGGGGGAGCAGCCCGGGTTGACATTTTCTTCCCGACCATCGCTCGCATTTTCCCGCAGATGATGATGGAGAGGAGCTGCTCACCGTCCATGGAGGATTACACAGGGGAGGCGTGGCCTCTGCTGCTTCACCGTAATGACGGGACTGTTAACGCACGACTATATTGTTATAACTACAGGGAGATTGTCTGCTTAATTACATTTTTCTTATATTTTTGTACCTACTTAATTTTTGTCTATGGTATACCTATAAAATTACAAGGGCTGCCGTGATGTCTTCATTAAAATGATATCTTATATAATACTTTACTCATCAATTTCTCACAAAGAGTCGTATTTCCTCTGTCCACAAGGTCATCATAAGTATATTACAATCTGCTTTCAGACATGCACTGAACTCTGGAGATTCTCTGGAGATTCTGTAAGTGAGAACACAAATGTCTGAGTGAGAGGCTCCGCACTTTCTATGGAGTTTCTCCTGCCAGCTCCCTAGTAAGAACTCCTGCTGCATTGTTCATGTGGGAAAAGCAACCTCCGCAGAAAGTCCGGAGGGAATTATGCTGACATCCTCCGCAGGTCACGTCTTAAAAGCAAACAAATGGCATAGTGAATAGGAATGTTGGATGCAGCCAGTAGCTGGGTGTCAGCAGATATTATTAAGAGTTCAAAGTAGTGAACAACAACCTCCAACTAGCAAGATACTTACCTGAACTAATTCCCTGAAGATGGTGATAAGTTGTAAATACTTCAATTAATGATTTTGTCTATGGAGGGCTAAATGTGTTCACTGTTAGCAGGTATTCTAGCGTCGCTGCGGTATTTCTCTGTACTGACTTTTGAGAAGGTTATTAAAACAGTGACTTCTTACAGGTGACCATTCTCTCCCCATTCAGCTCACACACCATCTCAGGGACATATTCCTTGTTTTGGAAGGCCCCTGGTCAGGAATTTCTGGCATTTAAAGGGAACAGGAGTTGAAGTACCACCAACTACTTCTAGTGGTGGTGGTAGTGCACAGAAACAAAGTTTGTGTTCCTGTGAAATTATGAATGGAAGAACATAGTTGTAATTAGATGACACTCATCTCAATTTTAAGTTGATCTGATGAAAGCCTTGGGACAAGTTCGTCAAAGTAAAAATGTGAAAAATGTGAAAAATGGCCACTAAATGCAAAATGGCGGGCTTCCTGTTGCGTTTTTCAAATTGCACCTATAGACTTTTTTGTTTGTCTGGTCATGATACACCTGTGTATCGATTTTTGTGAAGATCGGTCAATGTGAACTCAGGGGCTGCGTTCCAGGGGGCGCTGTTGAGCCTTTGAACTTTGGTAACGATTTGAGCATGTTAAAGCCCTCAAAAAGCCAATTCATTTGCCTGAAAAAAAAAGAAAAAAATTATTATAATAATAATAATAATAATAATAATAATAATAATAATAATAATAATCCTTACAATTTCAATAGGGCCTCCCACTGTTCAGAGCTCGGGCCCTAATTATGAGCTTTCTAATAGGTTTCCACCACTGGCAGACATTTTTCCTCCATCTGAGTCTATTACTCAAACTTTTCACTTTGTACTACGAGTTGTACAAAAGAACTGTGCAAACATTCATGTTTCTGCACACGTTGTAACTTCTGCAGGGTTTGATCTGTGGAAGCTGTCAAATGACCCCATGGACACTCTGTAATTCACTTACTACTTGTTTCAATGCTGAGACATCACACATACTAAAAGGTCTTACATAGTCTTTTAGCTAAGAAAATGGCATGGTGAATAGGAACTTTGGATGCAGCCAGTGGCTGGGTGACAGATGATATCAGTAAAAGTTAAAAGCAGTGAAAAAGGCAACAATCCCAAATAGAAAGATACTGACCTGATCTAATGACTTCAAGAAGTACTTACAAGAAGACAGAGGGTTTGAAGCAGGGAGTGAAAGAGGCCATCTTTGTCGACCTGATATAACCATCATGTAAAAGAGGAGGCTGTTTAAGACATCGACTTTCAGCAAGCTACAATGCACTGTCTAGTTCTCTCCCCATTCAGCTCACAAACCATCTACACCCCAACTTCCGTGGATTTAATATCTCAGACAATAGCAGGATGGGTCTATGACTTACAGGAATCATGAGTCATTCACACCTTGACTCAGTTGACCCCAATGACCTGCCTACTTAACATTACTGATATGGACTGTGCAATATTCTCCATCTGATTCATTCTCAACATGATGCTCTTCTATGGAGGCAATTGTACTCAAAGTATTCAATAGAGTAGTTCCCTGACCGGGAATCGAACCCGGGCCACGGCGGTGAGAGCGCCGGATCCTAACCACTAGACCATCAGGGACAGCTGTCATGCTCTTGAAGGCAGCTGGTCAGGAATTTCTGGCCTTTAAAAGGAGCAGGAGTTGAAGTGCAACCAACTACTTCTAGCGGTGGTGGCAGTGTGCAGAAACACTGCTCGTGTTCCTGTGAAACTATGAATGGAAGACCGGATGGGCTGTGTGTGAGAACACAAATATTCGAGGGAGAGGCTCAGGACTTTCTCTGGAGTTTCTCCTGCCAGCCCCAAGTAAAAACGTATGATATTGTCAGAATGAGCCAATGTGAGAAAAAAGCAGGAAATCCTACACACAATTCATCACAAGCAAGAGGGCATGTTGATGATGTTTCTAACATGCGACAGACGCAAAATAGAAAAAAACTAAAAGAATACAAATATCTCAGGAGGGGTCACAAGTGCAGAAGACAGTGACAAAGATGTCAAGAGAGCTCTTAGTGATAAGGACGGACACTGGAGTTGATGTGAAAAACACGTAATCTCTGCAGAAGAACTTATACATTATGTCCTGACTCCTGTTTGCTGCGCCAGCCATCACCTGATGGTGATCTTACCAAGATTTATGTGTGGGTGTGTATGCATCTGAGTGGAGAATCTCCTGCTGCGTTGTTCATACGTGAGGGGCAAACTCTGGAAAAAAATACGGACCCAATAGTCCAGACATCCTCCGGAGTTCAAGTCTAAAAGCGGCTTTAGAGGATAAATTGGCTTAAAAAGCACCATAATGGCCTCTCTATTATACTTCCTATGTGACTTTTAGGCCTCTGTTTTTAAATTTTTATTACGGTTTACTCATACACTTTTTGCACCTAGAAATTATAACGCGTGCGTCTCTCTTTGTGGATCTTGCTTTATTACCTTATATTGCACTTCTCTCTTTAATGTATTCCTTTTTTAGTGCTCACAGGATGGATACTCTTTGTTGGGGTCAATATGGCTGAGAATGGGTTAATTTTCCCATATTTGTTCCATATAAGCTTACAAGTCGCATTTTTTTTAAATTAAATTTATTTGGAGTTGAAATCAGATCTTCAATTAATTCTTCTTCTCAGTGGAGAAAAAAGAAACTGTAATTATTTTATTACTTGATTGATCAGTTAAGTCATTAGACAATTGGAGACATCATATCAAATAATGTCATGTCATATGTCATGTCATATATCACATCATAGAATTTCATATATCACAAATCATGTCATGTGATATAATATATCACACCATATCATCACATATGATATCATGTCATGTTGTACATCTCAAATCATGTCATGTCATATATCATATCATATATCACAAATCAGAACATTAAACTGCCTGTTTTCACAGTGTAGTCCGGTAAAACATGGCCGCCGCCCCACTGTGGAGCTGACTGTGGTTAGTGAGAAGAACTGAGTGTTTCTGAGGTGAGCGACTGTTTATTCCTGTGAACTGTGTTTACTCGTATTGTGCTGAGTTGTGTTGACCTCCGCCGATGTGATTCAGACAGACGGGTGCTTCTGCCTGCGGAGAAAAGAGGCTTGTTTCAGTAGCGCTATGTTAGGATCACTTAGCTAACACTGCTGCTGTGCTGCTAGCTGACACACACGAGGAGACCTGTCATGTGTTAGCTTAGCAGGCTAGGAGCGAGCTAGCCCTGAAACTTTATTGCTCCGTTAAGTTTGTGTGTGTTTTATCCTCAAATGTGTTCGACTCACAGATCCCCGCATCATGTCGTGTGATTGTGAGGCTGTGGTTTAACTCTGGATCATTGTAAGACAACACACAAACCTGATTTCCACTAAATGTATCATTTGAGAGGTTATATATTCGCTCAGTCCATACATTCATGGAAATAATCACACAAGCTTGCAGTAGATTGATGCTGCTTGAAGGAATTAATTTCCTCTTAAGATACTGATTATGCCGGAGATAATCACAGGCCTTTAGAATTAATAAAACGGGCTCCGTGAGGGTTTGAGGCTTACACACTTTTGTCAATGTGCGATAACTATATTATATTATAAATACCTCAGATTCCCACTTAAGTCTGGTATGAAACAATACAGAACGGCGGGACTGTTCCCAGCTGATTGAAACCTAAAACAAATACACAGTTAGTAACTTGCTGCAGTGGGAAACCTGTCGTTACGTGTGACACAGGGTTTGTTTACAGTTGTCACCATCTGTGTGGCACATGTGGGCTGCTGCTGCTTCTGGACACGTGATCACCTACAACAACATGTAATAGAGTCAGCCACCAGGTGGCGTGCTGTAGCCAGGTGGGTCATGATTCATGATCCAGCCTGGCTAACTGCTGTGAAATGTGATTCCCATTCAGACTAAGTGGATTTTAACATTATCCCCCTCATTGACTCCACAGGTCTGTTTTACACCCGCATTCACAATGATAACTCCTGCGTTTGACCTGAGCCAAGACCCTGAGTACTTGATCCTCAGCATCCGTGTGCCCTACACTAGAACATCGGAGTTTGACCTTTACGTCGACGGATCAGACTTCAAGTTCTATGCCAAGCCTTACTTTCTAAGGTGAGTTACCCATAAGCATACACTGATGTAGCTTTATATCTGTGTTTAAGCTTAGGTTGGATGAAAGGGGAGCAGCACCAGCTGACTTTAATATACAGGCATTTACTCTATCTGTAGTAAAATGACAAGTGAATAGGACGTTTGTCTTTGGTTTTATTAGTTATCACCATTTATGTATATATATATGTTCTTTCCAGATTAACTCTTCCTGGAAGAATTGTGGAGGATGGGAGAGAAAAGGCCAAGTTTGACATTGATAAAGGTAGGTTCACATTATTATATCATGACAATATGCACAATGGCTATAAAACCGCATGACTCATCACAGTAGTTTCATGAGGATATTACAAAGCAAAATGTCAGTTGACATATTTCACTAAAGGTACTAAAAGCTGCGGGAGTAAAGGGAGACAGATACTTGCAGTCTTGCAGCTCCCGTTTAACAATCTGAGCATGTTCACAGTTTGAAATGGCCAAAGTTTACTTTTTACCCACAAATAAACAACATGATTTACCAGAGATTCTGTGAGGAGGAAAGTAAGCAACTTAAGAGTTCTGTTGGAGGATGAAATACCTTCCAGCAGTTTGCTTATTTTGTATTAAACTACATACTGACACAGTGGTTTCCTGGTTAGATCTGTTCCTTCCCAAATCCTTTGTCAGAATGTGCTGTGATGTCCTTCAACAGGGAAAAAAATTCAGATTTTGAAGTTCTTTAGAAATGCAGTGTCAGTTTGAAAAGATGGTCACTCGGTGTGGATGGGGGAACCAGATATACCATATGTTACCAGTGTGTAATGTTGAAGGTTAATTAAGGTTCAGATTTGTAAATCTGCTCCATATAGTTTAGACCAAGAACTGGACTTTTACTGAGGCTGTTGACTCAAATAGCAGTCTTAACGTTGGCCCTATTATAAGACACTTCATTCAGGTAGTGACTACTTAGCCTAATACTAGCTGCACTTTACAAAATATAATTGAAATCTGGCAACACTGACATGATTATACCCTCGCAGCATTGTTGCTGTGTGAAGCTCTGCTGTTGTTTTTTGAAATCTGCTATCAAATTTGTTTTCAGCAAGACAACACATCTACTAATGCTGAGTCTACCCAGTCGACAGGCTACTCATAAATAATTGATCACAGGTTCCAGTGTGTTTTTGCTCAACACTGATTTTCATAGCTGGAGGCATAATGTTTTCGGGTTGTCTGTCTGTCCCATTCCAGTGAACACGATATCTCAAGAACGCCTTGAGAGAATTGTACCAATTTTTGTACAAACATTCACTTGGATTCAAGGATGACCTGAATATAATTTTGTGGTCAAAGGTCATGGTCACAGTGGCCTCACAAAGCACATTTTTGCCTTGTAAGGCTGATATCTCCGGAACGCCTTGAGGGAATTCTTTGACATTTGACACAAACATTCACTTGAACTTGGATTTCATTTTGGTAACCCAATGTCAAAGGTCAAGGTCACGTTGGCCTCATGAAGTATCTTTATGTATTTCTTGAACATGATATCTTAAGATCAGCTTGAGGAAATGTCTTCAAATTTGGTAGAAACGTTCACTTTGACTCAAAGACGAAGTGATACATTTTTGGTGCCTGAAGGTCAAAGGTCAAGGCCACAGTGACCTCACGTTTGTCCGTAGGGAATTTAATTACATCTGGTACAATAAACTTTGAATTATGGATGAACTGATTAGACCTGATTGGTGATCAAAGGTCAAAGGTCCCTCTGACCTCTCGAACACATATTTTGCCTTGTGAATGTGATATCTCAGGAACATCTCAAGGGATTTTTTTTTCAAATTCGGCACACATGTTCACTTGGACTCACTGATGAACTGATAAGATTTCAGTGTTTAAAGGTTGAGGTCACGTTGGCCTCAAAAACATGTTTTTGGCCTCTTGAATGTGATATATAACACAGACTTAAGGGAATTTCTTCAGATTTTGATCAGTTGTCACTTGGACTCAAAGATGAAGGGATTACATTTCAGTGGTCAAAGGTCACAGTGACCTTATATGAATCAAGAAAAAAAGAAATATGCACATGGAAACTGCACTGTTTGGCAGAGGCATAAAACTGCAGTGCGGTAATTGTAGTTCTGTTTCAGTTACTCTAACTGGTTTGGCACTGCTTGCTACCGTCAACTTTGACTGTAGCTGATTACTGTGTAATATCGAGTGCTGTAGGCACAATCTCAATAAAAGACTAAATAAGTCATAATGTTTCATAGTGTAAAGTTTTATTCAAACAGCACAGACAGCAGTTGGTACTGGCGACGTTTCATTGGCTGTGACTTCATCAAATAATTGAGCTGTTCGATTCATCCTCAACACACAGTGTTTGGATGTGTTGGATCTATTGTTCCCAGCTTTGCCAAATTAGGGAAAAGCTTCACTATTCAAGATGTCATTTGCATCAGGAAAGGATGGATAATAACAATGAGAACAACTTCAACAATTATATGATAATGATGATAACATAATGACATCCCTAAAATCCACTGTATGCTTCTCTTTTATTATGTACAATATAAAAATGATCATTTGAAAAATTATTATGAAAATATACAAGGGGCCGGTAAAACTCTAATCTACTTGTCAAGTAGGCCAGTGCGGAAAAAAGTTACGCTGGACAGGACTCTGCGGCTTAGTCACAAGACCACTCAGGTTTCCCAAACTGGTGTCACCTGGCTGGGTTTCCTGCATTATTCTATCAACGTTCAAAAGATGTATAGACATTTTCAGTATACATTTTTTAAATGATGAACACTGGTGAACAGCATCATAGACATGAAATTTCTTCTTGAGAGCTTGCAGAAGTGACGTGATGAGGAGGTGCAGTGTTTCCCATTAACAGACTGTGGCATCACCCAGGCCGCCTGAACAGCTCTCCTGCTCAGGGGAAGCTTACACAGCCGGGGAAGGGACCCAGGGACCCTGGACAGCTCCACTGGCCCAGCTAGAGTGTGCACGGCCTGGCCACAGCACCACCCAGACTGCCGGAAAGCACCCAGCTCTCCAGGCTCACAGCGCAAGATGCCATGGGCAGTGTTGGTTGCTTAGCAACATCCAAGCAACATTCTGATGCCCAGGCCTCACCGCAGTGTCTCTGAGGCTTCTCAATAACTCACCAATTCATCGTTATGAATGATTATGATGATAATCGTAATTGTGGGCCCCCTCAGGCACTTGGTGCCCCACACACAGTGCATGATGCACGTGGTGGGAGTGGCAGCCCTGGGTATGTGTGAATGTGACCTGCCACTGGTATGTGTCAGACAGAGACCAGGTGTGTGGGTTGCATGTGATATGTTACAAGTTGGTTAAAAAGAAATGTCAGTTTTAAAGTATTTAAAAACCAACCAACAGATTTTAAGTAGCCTGTATATATTTGATGAAAATTGGAATCCATACACATTCACGCAGCACAGCCTATTTTAAAACCAGGGCTGCTTTTGCTTTGCATGTTAATAGTGACCAGTCAGACAGTTCTGCAGGACCCAGAAGTATGGCTGTAATCAGTCAGTGATTGATCCCCGGGGAGTCTTTAGTTTGTACTTGAGTCAATCAGCCCCAGTAAATGAACCCACTGATCATGTTATTTCATCCCATTTAAGGAGCTGCTGGAACCATCTGTAATGTCATAATGATTACAGCCTGCAGGCTGTCGCTACTATCTCTCTTCACTGTGACAATGACGGGCAGCTCACACAGAATTTTCTTCTAATATATAACAAGCAAATAAAACATGATAATGGCTATTGGCACGAGGTTCGCTATTGTCTTTACATCACTCTCTGTCACTTTGATCTGCCTTCGCCTTAATCAGTTGTAATGAAGTTGTCTTTATGGAGACGTCTGCCTTATGGACTCTGACACCTCGTCGCCCGTCTGTCAGCATGGCCCCAGTTAACACACTGTGTCTAAATAAGCCTTTAACATCTGCTAATAAAGCTCCGCTAATGAGTGTCCTTGTTTAGACTTATAATGAGCCATCATTAAGATCTGTCTTCCAGGCGCTCCATTCTGCAAGACCTGCAACTCAAGCACTTATTCAGCTTCTATCGTAAAGTGCTTGTAAGCTTTAACACTTGGGTGCATTGAAATTTTATGAGGTCTTTAGGCGACCATCAGATTATCGCTGTGGCGCAGGCAAATCATTTTTATTCATCTCTTCAGTTTTAATAGCAAGGGCTTAATTTTTGTAGTATTGCACGTGCAGGTGGCTGATTTATCTGCTGCTGCTTGTAATAAAGATAGATTTATTTTCAAATTCAAATATGGGATTTGTCAGAAAGTCATCAATCAAATGTTTTCTTTAGAGTTTAAATAAGTAGTTTAGTAAAGTTGGTGATCAGTCAATGGCTTAATAGTCGGGTACGTATTTCTCATGTTCACTTGTCTCACGTGAAAATCTTTGACACACATCAGTTTAGGAGTATTTAGTCATTTTCTTTTGATTCAAACAATCTCAGTTTTGTGAAAATGAAAGTCAGAAAGATTTGCTGGGTTAAAACCGGTGCCTTTTTTGGCACACATTTATCTTTTTAATACAAATGGTATAAAACTAAATATAAAATCTTATCTTTGTTTATCTCTGATTAAAAATTACCTATTTTCTCATAGCCACAAAAAAGTACTTATCATTTCACTTAAAAAACTCATTTGAGAAAGTGCAAAGCACCTCTAAAATTATGAATCGATTATCAAACAGACTGACAGTCTAACATGTATTTGTTCCAACGCAATAAATGTACTATGTACATTGTATCTGCAGGTCTAAGGTCAAAGTTTAAAAAATCAAGTTAGTTTCCCTTACAAAACAGGCTTTAACATTTATTAAAAAGTATTTATTTTACTTAAAGTCTAAATTATTTTCTCATCTCTGCAATATTTGTAGTCCTAAAATGTTGGATCATTGTATGTGGAGTTTCAGTCAGCACCATCAGACCTGTAGCAAACACTGTCACCACTACAAGCTACAGTAACTTCACAGATCATTGTCTCTTACTGGTCAAATTTAAATTTTAGCAAAAGCCTTGTTTCATTCATCATTTGAATATGTTAATGTTCAAAAAGACCTTTTAAGATTTATTTAGGTTGGTGAACATGAACCATGTGTGTATTAAATAACAGAAACCTGAGTTGTACAGTAAACAGGAGCTTTGTAATGGTAAAACCTTTTCCTTCACGTCCCATCTCGCTGCAGGTCTTTTCACTCTTCGGGTCCCGAAGGAGACATCTGGGGAAAACTTTGAAGGACTTCAGATGCTGACGAGTCTCCTCGCACCAAAGGGCTCCCGTTCAGCAAAACCGTTGGTGGAAGATTTAAGCTCAGGTAAGTCAATTTTATACACTGATTTAACTTGTTCATTTACTGAAAATCATTCATTGGAAAACATACACAAGGAAAAATATTAAGAATGAAGCAGTATTAATCTAGAACCAACAATACCTTCTGAACATTTTTAAAGGATGCAGTGAAAGTGTCGGAGATGTTGAAGAAGAGGAGGAGGATGATGAAGAAGAATTTGACTGGCAGGTTGAGCAGGAGGCGTACACAGAGAGCTCCGAGGAGGAACTGAGAGCCCAGCAGAAATATGGCTTCGCCAACCAGAGGTCTGGAGTGTTTGCCAGATTACAGGTAACATCTATTTCTGAATGAGATTAGACAAACTAATAATGTTAACATGACACCACAAGGCCATTAATGCTGTGAACGTTCTGACAGGAGGAACTCAGCGATTTGATCGATATCAAGAACCCAGAGGGAACAACAGCAGCAGAGAGGAGGCAGGCGAGGCTGGAGGCAGAAGCATCTGCCTTTTCACCTGACCATTACCTGTGAGTTTATCCAAGAAAAAAACCCCTCTGACTCTGCTGAAGATATGGAGCTGTGTTTTCTAAGCTATTTTTACCGTCATCCATGTGTCATTGCAGTGCTGATTTATTTGAGGACGATGAAATAAAGGGCCTGCTGAAGTTCAAACCATGGTGGACAAAGCTGAGTCCTTCTACAGTGCAGGATGGAGAAGCTGGTGAGTTCAATTTATCTCATTATAATCTTTAAAAATGTAGTTAATCCATTGTTTCATCAGAATTGTGCTGCTAGAATCAATCTCAGGGTTGGCTCCTTAACAAAGGTTACACAACTATGTATTTTTTTATTAAATGTTTCCAGTGCACAGATATATATCTAATATATCAAAAACTGATTTAAGCATTAAGTACCAATACAATAATAACTAAAAGTAAAAGTCCTGCTTTAGAATATGTGCAGAAGTTTTGTCGGCAAAATGTGCTCAAGGAGTGAGTCCCTGTGACAATTATAATTAATTGTATACAATATAATTAGGTTGTTATTACTGATGCATTAATTTAAAAGTGGCAGAATAATGTTGTAGCTGGTAGAGTAGATGTGACTTCAACAACTTCATACGAACCTTAATAGTTTTACTTCTGGTCCTCAAAGCCCCTCCAAAGAGTCACAGGAGTAATCTGAGCAGTCACGACATAATTTATTTGATAGAATTATAATTGAATTAATTATAATTGTATAATTTGGTCTTTATGAGCAAAAGGGGAAAACCATTCTCCATTGGATCTGCTAACAACTCAGACATCTGTGACAAAGTGGCTCAACTGAACACTAACTTCTGTAATTTATCACAGAAACCACTTGTTTAATCTTAACATTATATTTTCATTGTATTTTATGAATGAACATTATCCTTTGATGTAAAATCGTGTGAAAAGCAGCTACTTAGTATGGCTATCAGATAAATGTAGTAGAGTGAAAAGTACAATATATCCGTCTGAGATGTATTGGAGCAGAATTTTAAAGTAGCATTGAATAGAAATATTCTAGTGAAGTAAAATTGTTAGTTATACTGAAGTCCACAGATCTAGAAAGACTCGAGCAATGGAATCATTGGAGCACAGTAAACATGGGTACAACACATGGGAATATTCACTTTTACCCTTATGCCCAATGATTTAAAAAACATCACACATCACGTTTATTCTTGTGGATCATTTGATTTTTCAAGCAATTAAGTAAGCAGTGACTGAAGGCAGCCAGAAGGGGGCAGGAAGTTGCAAAAAATTAGAGTGCAGTCATGCATTGCTTGTTTTTGATCAAATTGAAATACTGCTTGTTAAACATTTTATTATCTACTTGTATACCACTTAAAAATTCCAAAACTCGTATGAATAGCAATAAAACTGTATAATGAGAGATCTAAATGGTAACGTGTTGGCTAAGCTTGATGTGTGTCAGGCCCTGACATTGTTCTCTGACGATATATTAATCCCCAAAGGACACATGAGTCTTTTTACTGCCCCGTAGCAGAGGAAGGTCAGAGCTCAGCTCGTCGGCTAAAGCTGCACGCCCCGACAAACAGCCTCAGGGCTCTTCCACCAGCAAAGACACTCGCATTATGAGAGATTGAACTTCGACCTTCCCTAATCACCGCCTTTCTCTGGTGCTGTTTGACCAATTTAAAAAACCACAAGTGATGAGTTGGAGGCAAATTTCTACCTTCTTGCACTTACTATAATTTTCTCCAAAATGCTTGTTTTCTTTTAGCAAGTCATTTCCTGTCTATTTCAAACCAGTGGCTCATTTACTCCGACTGAAATACGTTGCTTGTTGGCTTGAGCCTCCCAGTTTCATTTCTCCGTACAGCTTCTTGTACAGGAGCGATAGCCTGTGAGGCCTCTGCGCTGCAAGAGTCTATTTAATTGTGCCATCCCACTCCTCTAACAGCCCGCTAATTCCAGCACTTCCACTGTTTAAGCGAGCACAGGGCTCACAGCCACAGCTTATGTGCAGTGCATGGGTGCCGTACGCTTGAGAGAGGATTTAGATTAAACAGATAGCATTATCGCAGAAGGGAGTGAAACCGGTCGCGTTTCCACCAGCCCGACTGCTGAGGAGCAGCCATCAGTCAGCAAAGCAAAGGCCATTAGCTGCACTCTTGGGTTTAGCCTCCAAAGAACATTGCGCTTCCCAGTAGCCCCGGCGGCTCCCTCGCCTCATTCCGCATTCGAAGACTGAGTGGCTCAGTCGGGAACCCGGGCGTAGATAAATGGGCCAAATTAAACTTAATGGCTTGATTGACAAGTGGAATAGCATTAGCCACAGCTGAGTGTGAAGAATGGCGTCGGTCAGGAGATTTAAGCGGCTTGCCATCAAATCTTAAAGGCTGGCTTGTGAGTTTAACTGTTTGTCATATATTTAAAATGGAGGACTAAAACTCCCCTCCACCCATGTGGGTTTTTAGGCTTTTTTCCTGCCGTCCTTCGCTTCTGCTAAGTCTGATATATATGTCACCTGACAGATGGATGTGGTCACAAGTGCTAATGAAGTAGAAAGTGGCCCCTTTGTGCTCTCCAGTGTTGGGGGCCAGCACATTGACAGGCCACAGCTGCCCACTGGAGGCCTGTGTTCACACACTGGTTCAGGCTAAATGGTCCTGACAGCTCCGTCTCTCTATCTGCTCCACTTTGTTTTGGCTGAGTTTTAGAAATCTGACCTTTGACCAATATCGTCTTCTGTGAACATTTTACGCTACTACCACTTTACCCAAGTTTACACTTTGAGCAGATTGTGCCATTAGCTGCTTTCATACATGCACTGGACTGCAGTTCCTCTGTATTTTCACCAGAGGAAGTGCATGTGTGAAAGCAAATGTCAGAGTGAGACACTCCGCAGTTTCTACTGGCTTTCTTCACCTGGCCTCCACGTATTCCAGGAGAAGTAAATGTGTGAACACCGCAGGGGATTCACCATGAGCGAGTGGGGGGGGGGGGTTGAAGACGCTTCCAACACACCACAGGCGTAAAAATATAAAAAAAGAAAAGAAATAACATCCAGTGAAAAAGCAGTGACACAAAAATATATGACACCAACGAAGACGTTAAGAGAGTTTGTGGGGATAAGAGCTGATGACGGTTTCAGGGTGCTGTAAACAAAATCCTGTGATCTATGCAGCGGAGTTAAGCGTCCCTTCCTGCCTCTGTCTGCTGCAGCCGGCTGCTCCACCTCTCACCTGAATAATGCAGAGGATTTGTTGCTGTTGTGAACGCGTCTGTGCAGAAAACCTCCTGCTCTGTGGTGCATGTGCTAAAGGAAAACTCTGGGTAAACTATGTAGCTAATTCTCTGGATTTCACCTGCAGGTCATGTCTGAAAACGGCTATTAAGTTCCCCTCTGATTTATACTTGAAATGATCACAGCGTGTGCGTGCACAAAATGAACCGTATCCGCCATCCAAGGTCATACGTTGCATTTGTGAAATTCTGGGAGCGTTTTCCAACCCTCAGCAGTATTGTGAAGAAGCATATTTACTCCATGCCATCGGGCCATCTGGACCTGTAGAGAGCATTGACAAGCCAGACTGCCGTGACTGAAGGAATTAGGTCAGAAATTAATTTGCAAGCAGGAGAAGTCCACATCCACTGTGCTAATGTCTGCTAGAATTGATTGGCTGCGTAGAGGAAATGAAGGAACGTGGTGTTGGGCACATCTATCAGCTCTGCTCACCTCACCTCACCTCACTGCATTGGCTCCAGAGTTAATAGAAAATATATCAGCATCGTGTGGCTGCTGTGTCCAACTCGCAAGAGGGTGGGTACTCTGTTTCAATTTCGATTTTCCCTGTAGTTGTTGTTTTTAATTACTGAATCTGAGTGTGTTGTGCAACATAATTTCTCCAGCACAGATGGCACTTGTACCGCTGAAATCTCTAGGATCCTTTTTGTGTGAACAAGGAGCCGTTAATACATTTTCTTTGTCAATGTTTGTATTGTACATAAATCTTTTCTCCAACATTTTTAATCTTAAAGCACTTGTGCGTCCATGCATTTCTGTGTGTGATCCTGGTATTACTCATGTTGTGTGGACCTAAATCTGTTTACATAGTCACAAATGGGGACTTGTTTTCCTTTTGGGGACAAAATAACAGAAGTCGTCATAACTTTATCATTAGAATTTAATGTGAAGACATGTTTTAAGGTTTAGGTTACGACAGTTAGGCTTAGTTTGGGGTTAGGTTTAGGGTTATGTAAAGTTTTGGTTTAGGTTAAATTGTGGTTTAAGGTTCAGTTTAAGGGTAGGCTTAGGGTTAGTTCTCTAGGAAATCCATATCAGTCAATGTAATGTCCTCAGATGTAATGCAGCATGTAGTGTGTGTGTTCATGCGTGTGCCTATGCGTGTGCCTGTGTTGAGAGACAATCTGTGCACGTTTTCTTGCTTATCTGATGCTTGTGACTCTGCAAGTTCATGCATTACATCACTGGATTCTATGTTAAATTTTCATCCCCTCTCTCAATCTATGTGTCTTTGCATTGGTTTGAAGAGCAATGCATGCAGATGTGGGTGTGGGGATGTGTGCGTCTGTCTGTGAGTCTTCTCCTCAAACTGTGCTCTCCCGCTGCAGCGTTGAGAGACTTGGGAGGCACATGCAGGGAGCTAGCAACTGACGTAATGCAGCGGGAATCTCCTTCCCAACAGAGCCAAGTTACCGCTGCAGCCAGAGAGAGATCGTTTTAAAGTGCTGTGTGTGTGATTGTGAGCTTGTGTATTTGTGTTCGTGCTCCAGCCAATACACGTGTGTCTTGCTCACCGGGGTTTCAGTGCAGAGTCTCTCCTCTCCTCATGCAGGGAGACAAAATGCTTTCAGCTATTTCATTAGGTGCTGGGTGAAAGGATGAGAACAGCTGAGTTACAGCATGTTCCTGCAGACATTCAGTGCACCTTTCAGCACTGAACGCTGCAGATAGCTTAAATGGGATTGAAGTCTGTTTGTGTCGCTCCATTAGGCTTGCCACAAATCCCCATTAAGCAGATGTCTCTTTCAAAAGGCAACAGTTAGTGACTTTGCAGTGAGCAGGAAAGCAGAGGTTTTGAGATATTTTCATATGATGGATGGAGCTGTGTTTTCTTAACGCAGAGCTGTTCCGCTGTCAAACACATAGATGGGATAGAATTTACTAATTTTGTGAATTTCATGTAGGAGTACTTGGCGTATTTTGCTTCTACTGCTTATCAGGCTCAGTCAGGTGCCCTTTAACAAGGCTCTTTGCCCCCAACTGCTCCAGAATAACAGTTCATCAGCCAACAGTGGAAACAGCTTAACGATAGGAAAATGGCCATGTCTCCTCTTCCTTTTCCTTTTATTCTCTCACAGACGCGCACACACACACACACACACACACACACACACACACACACACACACACACACACACACACAGTCGTGTCTACATGACTTCAGAGGACAATACATTGACTTACATTAGCTGCTTTCAGACATGCTCTGAACTTAAGAGAATCTCTGTAAATTCTCCATAGGGGCTGTATGTGAGAACACACATTTCAGAGTGAGAGGTTCTGCTGCGTTGTTCATGTGTGAAATGCAAACTCTGGATTTCTCTACGAAATGTGGACACAATTGTGTGGACACACACACACACACACACACACACACACACACACACACACACACACACACACACACACACACACACACACACACACACACACACACAACTGTGCATCAGGGGAAACATCTGCTATGGTAAAAAGCTCTATACTGGGACTCATAGATTCCTGCTGTGATTTTAAAATGAGGATGATGCATTTTCACATTCACTCAGTGTGGATGTAATTTTTATGTAGCCCCTTTATTAAGCTTCTTTTATTCTATCAGTGTTATAATGCGACACTGCGCAATTAATCTTCATACATGTTGGTTTCAGTCATTAGTTTGTATTTCTACCTTGTGGCTGAAATGTGTGTGTAAATGATGATGTGTCGTGGTGGAGAAGGTCAGACACTCCCTCTTTGCGTTCTCACATACAGCTCCTCCTGTATGTGAAAACACAAAAGTCCAAGTCAGTTGCAGCGGAAATTCTCAGGCGTTTCACTGCCAGCCCCTTGTGAAATGTCCAAATAATGTCCAAGGGAGCCCTATGAGAATACAGCAAGAGATTATACAGAGAATTCACAGTAAGCGTGTGGGCGCACAACTGAAATAAACAAAAATAATACAAATATCTGAGGCTGAGAAAGCAGAGCCATACAAGTACATGACACTGACGAAAGATGTCAACTTGGAAAGACGACAAGATTCCAGAGTTTTTGGTGATTGAGGGCCGACACCAGTGTTTATGTGCTGAAAACAAAAACGTGATCTCCTCAGCAGAATTTACACATTATGTCCTGCTTCCTGTGCTCTACTCAGGCGCCACCCCTCACCTGAACACTCTCTGTGTTGTTGTGAATGCATCTGATAGGAGAATCTCCTCCTGCTGCGTCATTCAAATGTGATAGATGTGCAGACATTCTCTTTAATTCATGTCTGAAAACGGCTTATGTGTTCAAACGAGTGTATGCATGCATTCCTTTGCAAACCACAGGCCTGTTCTGGGCTCTTTCAGAATATACCAGTAATACTTATGGTGACTTTAAACTCCACATCTAACTGTAAAATCCTTGTCCTCGTGCAGCTGTATCATTCACTGATGACGAGAAGGAGCAGCTGAGAAAGTTCACAAACCGCTCCTTCCTGCTGGACAAGACATCCCGTCACCAAGCGTGGCTCGGCCTCGCGGACGTCCTGCTGGCTTATTGCTATGAAGTGCGCTCTACAGACGGAGAGCACAATGTGAGTGTGTGTGTGTGTGTGTATGTGTGAAGAGGCAGCTCCTCATGAGCAGCACTTAGCCTTGGTTGACAAAGCCCTCTATCCTCAAATCCTTTAGACCCCCTTCCATTTCATTCAGAGCCTTAAGAGATTACCAGCGGATCCGAGTGCTCAGTTCAGACCTCATTGTGTCATTCCTCTGAGGTAGCTGACTCGGTAGGTGCAGAAAGACAAGGTGAGAGAGGCTGACTCCTTTGATAAAGATGCCTCGTAGCATGTGTGATTCAAATTGTAGAGATATTTGACACAACATTGTCGAATTAAAGCCCAGCTGTGAAAACAAAATCTATCAAATGTGATCTTTTAAATTTCCATTTGGGATATTATAATCTGGACAGAGGCCAAAACAAGTCCCTCTTTTTATTTCCACTTGCAGCCTGTTTTATGTTTTTGAACAGGCATCTGAGCAGCTGCTCTTCACGCAGAATTTATTGTGCTGTATTTTCCATCTCTTATTTCCTGTATGTTATTGTTGTAAAGACGAGTGGTTACCTCCTCCCTGCAGGTGGAGTCACCGTGGACAATCAGAAAACTCAGCGGAACTCTCTGCTGGCTGGAGGTGAGTTAGTTATTGCATGAGGAAATAAGATGTGCTGCAGTGAATGATTCACTCTGCGTGTCAGGTTTGTTGTCATCTTTAGTTCCGGGTTGGTGAGATTGTTTTTTAAAACCTCTCACACATTACCATCAAGAGCAGAAAGTCCTCTCTGAGTGTTTAGATTGAAACTGCAGATATAAACAAACTCGGCTGCAGTTTATCTGAACTGTATAAATTTGATCTGATGCAGAGCTGTTTTGAGAATTGTCCGGTGAGTAATGGACTGTCAAAGAAAGAGTGAACTGATCCAAGAGAAGATACTTCTGAAACCACATGTGTCAATTCATCTCATGAGAACAAGACTTCATCTGAGGAAATATGTATTAGCCTGATGTTGTCAGCTCAATAAAAAGACCTTTTAAAAATAACATAAACATAAACTTAGTCAGTCTGTTCCCCCCAATCAATAGTGATGATTATATTTTGATTATTTTGATGCTCATCATATGAATGCACTAAGGCTTATATGGTGAAAAACAAGTATGTTCTTTGCTGCTTTTTGTTCCGATAAAGTTATTTCACAATGCATCTTTTGATTTGTGTCCTCTCTCACTGTCTCTCCTGGTGATACTCCCACTGCTGCAGATTTTAAACCTCCTTTACACAGATGGAAAAGTTTTGTTGGAATATCAGCAGTAGTCAGTAGTCAGTAGTAGCGATAAATCAGGTGCTCAGGGTGTGCGTATTAAATTTCCATTTCCTCCACCCATATTTTGGAATGCCTTTAAAATACATATTGCATCAGACCAAACTGTAGTTTCACCAGTGCTGGTTTTGTTCCAGTTTTAGAGTCCAAACCTTGGTGCAGTAAAAATAATGACAAACTCAGTTTTACCATTAAGTACCTGAACAATATCTTCAGTAAAAATCCCCCCTGGTGTTAATCTGCTTCTCTTTGCCTCAGTTCTTAACATTCATTCATGCCTCCTTCTGGTTTTGTAATGCAAGTGAATAGCAGACTTCAGTACTCCTGCTTTTCAGGACAGCCGCTCATTACCGGATGGGACTGGTTTCCATCAAGTTACAGAATTTAGAAAAGGCGCAGGTCTTCACACCACCCCGCTGAGAAACGTTTGATGCTCTGTTATTCCTGAGTACATATTTAACCGCAATCGTCAATCATTATGTGGTGGTCAGTTTATATTGTAGTGGTGGCAACAGACAAATCAACGACGATGGACACTGAAGTGTAAAAATATGTTTAAACTGTAGAAGGGTCAGAAGACGTCAGCTGAGTAGGTGGTCCTTCATACTGTATGTGGCCCAGGACACAATTGGATTCAAAGCAAAAAGAATGTGGCGTTACAGACCACCTCCAAATGTGGTTTGAGTGATCAGCTCTCAGGATGCATTTGAGTGTGTTCAGACCAGAACGTGGTGCTGACCACTTGTGATCGGATCCCTCAGGACGATGTCATAGAGACAGTTCATTAGAAATACACTAGGATTACAGTATCTTGTGTGTTATCTCCAATATGCCCTTTTGTAGTAGCAGCTATAAGATGTTCAATGTCGTCTTCCAGTATAGTTTATACTAAAAGTCTTGCTGGAGCTTTAACTCTGAAGACTTTCCTCTTGACACCTTGACATTGTCACTGAGTCTTTTTGTTCTTCGACTAAGGTTTGTGTTGGCAAAGAAACGCTTGAGAAAAAATTGATATTGAATAATGTAACTATAGCTTTTGTTCTTTAACTAGAACTACAGGTTTCATGTTGACAAACTTAGTAATAAATCAGAGTGCATTGAGGTGTGAGCCTTTTAAAATGCCTGCAATGTGAACATGACAAAGAATCTCGTAAGATATAGTAGCTCAGCTCCTCTTTTATTATCCTCTTGTAAGTATATGACTTGTGAATGAGCAGCCGCCACTGAACCCACTTGCTTTGACTGGCTCCGGTGATTGATGTGTTATAGTTTGGATGTGTTCTGAGGTGATTAGAGAGGCTCTTGAAGAGACTGTCAGTTTCACACATATAAACTCTGTGTAAATATGTTGACAGTTGCCGTAATGTTTGAAGACACATTAGAGACCGCTCTGAAATAAACAGCCCAGGTCTGTGCGCTGACACGAGCCTGTAATGTGACCTGCAGGGAGTTGTCAGTTGTTGGACTTGGCACGTAACCTGTATAATAGCACGAACAGGTGTTCCCAATTCAAAGAGTAAATGAGAGGTGCTGTGTGTAGCCTGTCTGCTCACAAACTGCCATAACACAATCCCGTGATTTTGTGCGTGTCCGCATGTACATGTGTGTTTGTGGGGATAAGCCACACGCTAACCTTTACACTTAAGATTAGATAATTGGGGGAGTAGCTAATGCCTCTTTTTTACATCAAAATGAGCCGGTATATGCCTTTTTTTTAAATGCTAAAAAACACAATTGACTCTTTTCCCTGTGCCAGTAGTTTGCCTTTCTGTTTTTACACGCCAATGCCTGGAACCTCATATTGTTGTGCAGAAAAACTGCAGCCTCAGCATCTAGATTGCTTAATAAAGAAGAAGAAGAAATGAGCATGTTCACCCAGGTGTCATGTTTCCATCACTGCTGGTCAGAGGCAGAGCCGCTAAAAACCTGTGTCATTTGACCTGGGAGTGATTCATTCCCATTGCAGATAAAAGCCAGATGTTAACAGGTGTTAGTGGAAAAGGGGCTTAAGTCTCCACTAAATTAATGCAAGTCTCTGTAATATCTTCAAAACTGACTAATGTGTGATGGTACTAGAAATATTCCTACATCTTACCCCCCATCCAACATGAGGTGGAAATTAAATAAATGTGGGAAGTAATGGATAATTTTCTCTCTCTCACACTGACGAGCCAAAACAGCAGGAAGTAGTTCAGTCACCATGACAGTTACTCTCTTTGCTCTCGGCTCATTACATCTTTGTCCTGCTGCTTCCTGCTCTCTATGATCCCCTCTTTTAGTTTTTCTGTAAAATCAAACAGACTTCCGGACTCCGCAGTGTTTCACTATTTGATTTTGACTGACCAAATATCAAACAATGGTTCAATTGATAACCATTTCCAGTCTAATATCATGAACATGAGTACAGATCAACTATGACTCTTGGTGTCTATTCACAGAAGACAGTTTACTGAGTACTTTGGATAATGTCACTGAGTAAAACCTCACTTTGATGAGGTCTTTTTACATCGGACCTGAGGAGGTTTTGTGGTTTACTGGGTAAACTTATCCAGATTGCTCTTTAAAATTGGTTCTTGAAATACCTTTTAGAACAATATGGAATTTGGCTTCTTAACATTTCAATGATATCGTACTTTTTGCAGTTTTAGTTTTGTAAAATCAGTGTAGGTTTTATGTCTCACTTGTAGATCTTGTTGCTACAAATTGCATTTTACGCCTGGCATCTGAATGAATGTTGTAAAGTCGGATATATTTTAATCCTAATCCTAATGCAACAAGTTAAATGGGGACCCACCTCCCCTTTAGGTTTTGATTTATTGTTCAACGTGATGATTTCAAGGTGGATAACACAACCACAGTACTAGGTGGAGAGTTGGAGTAAGTGGGAGAGGTTGTTGGTTGAATGTTGGTTTTCCCCATTCTTTATTTCCATTTTCAGTATGTGATGTTACTTAACATTAAAACCCAAGATTCTCCTGAATAATTTAACAATCCTCTGTCAACTTTCTGAGAAATAATCTTTTGTTCGTCATTTAGACATGGTGGATGCATCCAAATACATTAACTACCCCTACCAGGGAAAAGCGAGACCAGAAGCATTGAGAAACAATGTTTTGTTGTTGCAGCGTAACAAAACACGGTACCAAAGTTGCTGAATTCATCTACAATTGACCCATTAATTAAAAGCGAGTCGATGCACGCTGCAGATTGTGTTTTCAGTTTCCTCAGCACAATATTCTTTGGCTTCCACCAACTCCATCTAAGTAGCGGCACATGCAATAGACCTTTAAGCTTGATGATTGGTTCCCTGTTGAACTGCACCTTTGGAGTCATAGTTATCATTTACCTCAAAATGCACACAAGCTTGTATCTCTGGGGAAAAAAGGACCCAAAATGGTTCCTTCCACTTTTTCTCTATAGCCAAGGTCTGTCCAAAGTATGGTGTGTGTATAATCACATCACTAACACATAAGCCCTTATGTACAACCATAAATAATGGTGAAATCTCAACTGACACTTGGAACAGTTAATAGAGGCTACACCACATCTTGTTCAATTGACCATGCATGGTGTTCATTACATCCATCCATCCATCCATCCATCCACCCATCCATCCATCCATCCATCCACTCATTCATTCATTCTCTATAACGCTTATTCTATAATGGTCTCGGGGGCCTAGAGCCAATCCCAGCTGACATTGGGCGAGTATTGATGTACATCCTTGACAGGTCATCAGACTGACCTCCATCATAATTAATTATATTATTTGGTTGCTGTTGCCAGTTGTTTAATGCTTTAGGCAACAACAGGGCACCTCTAAATATTTTCTGACTGATTGTGTCCCAGAGCGTCCTCGTTATGTGCTGGGCGTGCACACAAGATCGTCACCTGAAGTCAAATCATCTACGACACATTTTGTTGCTAATTACAACCAAGCCAGTGAAGCAGTGAAGAGTCTGCTTCATCATTTCTATGAGTTTGTTCTCCGAGACCTTGACCCCAATTTGAGAGCTAGTCGTTGTCTTGCTGTGGTGACAGCAGAGTAAAGAATAGTCTCCACCTGCCTGGCAGCCTTTTACTGCTCGTCACTCAGTCAGCAGTGCTGTCAGCTCCTATTGACACACCACCTCGCTCAATCCTCTGCTCCCCGCCTCCCCCTACTCCTCCTCCTCCTCCTCTCTTATCCTTTACTTTCTGCTCTACAATGGCTTCCTCTCTGTCTTTGACTGCCTGTCTGTCTGTGTGTCACCGCCGATATCAGCTCTGCTTCCTCTCTCCATTCTCCCTCTGTGCTATCTCTTCCTTACTCTCCCACTGTCTGTCTCTCTTGCATCGCTTATGCCCAACATTCTCCCTCCCCCCACCACCTACCACCCCCCTCTCTTTTCCATCTGCTGTATGTTTACTTGTCCTCAGTTGACTGCACTGGTGTGACTGCGATCCCCCCTCCCCCCACCCCCACCCAGAAGCAGCAGACCTTATTTACACTCATACTAAACAAGCCCAAGGGAGAGCGTGATCCCCAATGACACACACACACACACACACACACACACACTCACTATCTCCCAGCACATCCCTAACAAGCCACAAAGAAAAGAAGAAACAAGGGATGAAAAATCTCTGTTTCTGTCTGCAGGCTGTGTGTCCATTAGTGCAGAGAAAATCTGAGAGTGAAGGCAGTGATTAAAGAGAAGCAGCAATTAATTGGCCAGGGCTGCAGAGGTGTTTAAGAGTTGTGAGCCCCTGTTTTGCCAGCTCTATAATTGAGGAGTTGTTAGGAGTAATTAGAGCACCAACCACTGTAATGCACTCCAATGGGAGCCAGACTTTAAACTCAGTAAAAGAGGAGGGTAAACTCCTGGGCTGTGAAATATGATCGAACTAAACCATGACTGCCAGTTTTTTCCAGAGGTCAACAGATGGTGGATTTTCAATATCTGATGTAATAACTACAGTTTTTCTTATTTTTATATTTTGTATTCTTATTAAGATGAGGTGAGGGGTATTCAGCTGCCACATGCAACTTCACCACTCTATGTCACTAAATTCTACACACTGCAACTTTAAGTATCCATTAAAATACGCAGGAATGACTTTGAATCTGCTGGAAAAGGATTGAATGATTGATATCCTGCACTGTTTCTCTGATTTAGTTGCGTTGTGTTTGAATTATGTTTGGTTTAGTTGAAAATGTCTGTCATGGGCGTTTAACCTACCTTCACCCATTGAAAATCGGTAGTGCATGTCCATATTGATAAAACTTTATTTCGTGTTTGTTAATTCATCGTGCCTCGTCAGTGGGTTTAATGTTCCTGTGTTGATACTGGTGTGTCTGATGGTTTTGTGAGGTTTTAACCATTCATCTTTGTGTATATTCCCAGTGTGAGGACAATTAATTATTTAATTAATGCAAAGTTAAGTGGTCGAATTATCTGCAATTTTTCTTCCTAGTCTGCCTGTATTGTATCACGATCAAAGAACTGATGGTAGAAATAAAAGCATGTCAACGTGAAAACTGAGAACAGGTGGGTTATGACATGATCACCACTGGTCAGTCTTTCTATAAAATCAGCTGTTCCAATGTGCACCCTGAGCCTGCAGAGGTTTATTGCACATTTTCTAACCTAAATGCCAAAATCACATGTTGAAGGCTTTTTCATGGAGTGGATATTTGCTTTCAGCAGATACTATCTCTAAAGTAGTCTACATATAAAAACGCAATTTATATTGTATTACTGATTTATGGCAGCTCGCTGAGTGAGTGGAGCTAATCAATGATGTACATCAAAGCATGACTATGGAAGCAGCACAGCCTTCCTCTAATACCGATTAATCAGCCAAATCCATTAATTGCTCAAACCTCGAGTTTAGTTTTCATGTGTTTCTTCATCCATTTTGTTTCTTCATTACTTTGTCACCTTGAACAAAAACACGGTGTGATTTTATGCTGGATAGTTGTCTGACTGTCATGTTTTCTCCTGTACAGACGTACGGCTCCTTCCAAGAGGTCCTGGTGTCGTTTGGACGGAGGGCTTTGAGCTACCCGCTCCACAGACACTTTGCATTGGTCTCTGCAGCACTGCGTGACACAACTAAGATTTTTCAGTCAGGTGAGTGTTTGCTCCAGCAACACACATTACCACAGTGACCTTTGACTTCTGCAGACTGGTTGTAACCCTGCAGCTTTTGCCACATGTCCGTTAGTTTGTAGAATCTGTGATCTTTGTGGTTTTTGCACTAAAACTATCAGCTTCAGCTAAATCAAACCACTTAATGTGGAATAATTTCACTCCACTGTGAACACATGATCTTTGCTAATTAGTGTGAATTGATTTTGTCCACCCTGTGGTTTCTTCTGAGCAGTGTTTATACATGTAAATAAGGCTCAGAGTCTGCCGCCTGACTGGAAGCAGTGGGATGCAGGTCGATTGTGGGACAGCCTGAAAGTCAGCATGCTTTTGTGGTACATTGCCTAGTAGAAAAACAGCCTTCTGAACTGACACACGGTTTTGGAGTTAAACATAATTAATGAGCATAAAATTTATATTGCTCCATCTAAGTGAGAGTGTGGCCTGTTTCGCACCTCCTCGAGGGAGCAAAATGTGGATTAGTTGAGAACGGCCTGTTGACTTTGATATCTTGAAGCCAAAGAGTAATCTTTAAATCAAGAGTCCCCACGGACAGATGAAACTCTGCAGTGTAAACACACTCAGGATGTGTGAGGGCTGAGATTATCCAGCTTGTGATGAATTTAATGCTGGTAAATGACAGCAAATTAAAGGCCTTTTAAGCTCCAGATTAGCATTTCCTCGCATGATTAAGTAGGAAGATGAGTTGATCAGGAGAGGCAGTGAAACAGCAGTCTGAGTCGCTCTCTCCCTCACCTTCTATCTTGTGCATAGGAAACACTGAGACATGTTTGTCTGATTGTTCCAGTTTCCCGACAGGTCAAACAACATCATACTCAGGCTCTTCATTGTCCAACTGATAAGATATGACTGTTTATATATGTCAGTGCATTAAGGGAGAATATTATTTCTCTATTATTTTTCTTAATTTCAATACCAGACTCATTAACATTATTACTTGCAAGTGTATGAGTAATAAGGCTTTCCCTTAATGAACTGAAACACCAAACAGACTCGGCCTGGCAAGGGCGGGGGTTTCCTCACAGCATTATTTCATGCACTAATTAATTTGTCAGGATAAGGCAAATGGAAATGCACGCTCCATTTTTGAGACACTTCGTTTAAGTGGCTGTGAAAGCAAACATTCATAGGAATTAGTAAAACAAATCCATTAATGGCAGCGTGAAGGTTAAGACCTCGGAGGAAATGTTTTCCGTGGGTAAATATTTGAACAAGCCTCTGGCTGCGTGGCGAGGATTCTCCAGGAGCTCCTCCACCTGCCTCCTAAGTGTCTGTAACTAAAGAACCAGCGGGCAGGTGCAGAGGGGCTGGCAGGGAGGACCTCAGGGTCATGCTGCTATCATCATCACACTGACATGACGAGATGAGAAATGTCAGCAGAGATGCATGGTGGATGGATCTGTAACAGAGGACCACATCTGTCAGTCATTCAGAGAATTTATGCACCGGTAATGGAATTTCTTCTGGGAGAGCAGGGAATGTTTAGTGCAGTTAAATGAGTGGAATTCAAATTTTAGGTCAAATAAGCTCTGTGACCCAGATATGGAAAATCAAGGGAGAGTGATGGCGATCTTTAATTGGATGAGATGCATGGATTGTGTGTGTGTGTGTGTGTGTGTGTGTGTGACAGAGGAAAAATGACAGAATGAGATGAATAATATATAAGAAAGTGCTGATATTGAATACAGTTATTTGAACTAGATGTACTGAAGTAGACAATTGAATTGCAGTGAGCGAGACAGTGATGTCAGTTGGCAGAGCTGCAATGGCTGAACTTCCCCGGCACATTAGATCTGACACTGGATGAAGATGTTTCTCTCTTACCTTTCAAGCATACTATCATTAGTGGCAAAATCAGATGAATGCAGAACTCCTCCTGCTGCTATTTCTGTTCTCTCAAAGACGCCTCTGCTCTCGCTCTCAGAAACTGGAAAGTGAGCAGTCAGAATACGCCTTCAAATTCAGAAAAGTATATTTTTTATCCCTTAGGTTATTTATTTTATCAATAGAACCAACAGTCAAGACACTAGGGCTGTGTTCAGTCATTAAACCAATGAGCGTATAATATTTTTTGCAGATTATGTGCTTTTATTCATGTACAAATTGCTGCAGCCCCCCCCCCCCCCCTGGTATTCTCATAATTTCAAAAGGTTTAGCTCCTGTTTAAATCACAAAGTGATGTGGTGACTATTAGAAATCATTAGATTAAAATATTAAGCACTAGAAGGTATGATACATCCAGTTAGCCAGGATTTCAGAAATTAAAATGAATGGTCTACCCAGAAGAAAATTCAAATTTCCATGTTATTTTTGTCCCCTCCACCGAAGTGCTTCAACTAATACAATCTTTCAGTTCACATTTCCGAGTGGACTAAGAGAAACAAACCTATTCACATTATTCAAAGTATTTGTTAATTAATAAAAACTCAAGTGTGGTCCAATTACACTATGGATATTTTACGTAAGATTGAAAAAATATGTCATTTGGTATCCAAGTGGCAGATGAGACATTTATTTATTTTTGTTTACAGGCTATGATACAGATGCCAAGCTGGTTACACTTTAACATTAATAGCCTCTACTCATATTTTATGTGTTGGTCCCGCTCACTATGCGTTCCATATATTAATATAAATAGAATATATCAATATATTAAACATATAATCTTAAACCACATAATCCTTTACAGATGTTTTGGAAATAAAGCTCGGAATAAGAAAAAATGAAAAATTTCAGTAAAAGCAATTTTCACTTTGCTGCGTCTGTAGTTTTTGGAATCGCTACATTTTTGTCCAGAAGACACAGCAACCTTTGTTTTCGGTCCACCCCACACTGTGTCTGTTCCAGCCTGCTCTTTCAGCACTTGTGGACTGCACGTGCTCCTCCCCCCCCCCCCCCCGCTCATTGGATAATCTGCTTTTGCCTAATTAACACACCTTTCCCACTTGTCATGGGCATTTCACCAAGAACCACAATGGTGAACTGGTGCAGAGAGCAACCTTTCCTCTAATTTTCTACCAACAACTTCAGTGTTAAAAATAAGTCATATCTTGGAAGCGAGTGTGTTTTTTTTCCCACATGATCCAAGTCCTGAAGTTGAGAGCAGATCTCCCTGCATATGATCCCACACTTAAATGAGAACCAAATGTTTGCTTAAGGTTGTCCTCGCTGCAAGTGTGCTGTTTATTTTGATTGGACTGGAATGTCTCTGGACAATGCCAACCAGCTCTGCGGAGGTGGAGAGGGGCATTTTCTCTTGCCCTCAGTAGATTGTTGGCCACATCATAATACTATTTATATGCCTGATTGGAGGGAGAAGTACTCTGGGAGTTTGTTTTGTTGTATACTTTAGGAAAAAAGTCATTTGTCAGTCAGAGTTACAAATGGAGATTTTTGTGCAGTTCTGCATGTGTGATGCATTTGTGGTGTTGAATGCTTGCTAAAACAATTTCTAAACACATTGCCGAAGTGCAGGTGACAGCAATAAATCCTGTCATGTGAATCGTAGCTAAAAGCCCATTGAAGACATAAACATATTTGATAGTTACATTGGCTGGCAGATGATTTATTTCAATCAAGCCTTTATGTAATAATTTAATTTAATTAATTGCATAGTAAATCCCATGGAATATGGTATCACATGGAATATCCATTAACGAAAGACACAGCTTTTAACAAGATTTTAACAAACAACTAAATAGTTTATTACATGTATATATGTGTTTATTATTGTAAATTAGCTCTTCTTTCCAGTGTCCATACTCACTGTTAAATCCCCAAAAGTGCATGTATATCCAGAAGAAAGCAGGATTAATGTGTTAAGTTTGTTTAACACATGTTCCCAATGTTCCCAACAGCTTTTGTGCAAATCTTAAGCCGCAATCAAACATGAACTCCGGAGAATGTCTGCACAAAGAGTCTTTCTCTGGAGTTTGTCTTTCATGTATGAATAATGGAGCGGGAGATTCTCGGCTCAGACGTATTCCCAACAACACAGAAATCTCAGGGGTGTTCATGTGAGGGTTCACGTTTTTATTTACAGCACGTTGACACAGGTGTCGGCCCGTATCACCAGAGGGTCTGACAGCAGCTTTAATGTAAGGTATATATTTATTAACATATGATTTGATGATATGATTTCCCTATTTTTGTTAGCTGCAAACCAACCACAAAGTTGTATTTCCTTTCTCATCTAACTCTACATAGTCGCGGTTTATGTGCAGAGGTTTTTGAGATATTCATCACAATTTCCGTTGCCTCCACCCAAAATTTCACGGAGGTGAATGGAATTTTGTTTATGGTGCTCAAGCATCGTGAAACACACAAACACATGCTCTTTGGCATAAGACATTTGCATTCAACCAGAGGGTGTGGCAACAAAGTAATCCGTTTAATCTGTTTGTTTTCTGGACAATGTTTCTTGGCGTCATGGCATCTTGGGTCATTGGTGCAGCCATAGCCTTATTTTGTCTCCTAAATTTTAGAAATCAAAATAAAGCATAAGCTGAATATCACATTTCCAAAATATTTCAAAAGCTGACTCAGAGAGCAGACTTTTAGGCAGTGGCTGTGTCCATATTTCACACTACATACTAATGCTGTGCAGCTGTAATGTCTTCACACTAGGAAAGTGGCAAAACACTCAAGTAATTAAAAGGCTTAAGCTGTAAAACAGATGTGGCAAATCCACAATAAACGTTCAAGCTGGAGCGCTTGTGACAGAGAGAAACACATAAGATTCACAAACTGCTCATGAATATTAAAACAATACTCATTTAAGGCCACACAGTAGTTTTGATTTGATTTTCTTGAGTGCCAGACAAAAATCCAGATGATTTTTAAAGATGAAAACTGTGTGGATAAGTGACCTGGTGCCATTCACAGTTGAAATATCCTTCATCACCCTGCTGGATTGAATTATTGACGTCTTTGAAATGTGTGAATCGGGCTCTCGTGATTGTCAGATCACAGGAAAAGTGGATTCGGATTAGGACGATTATGATGCTGCACAATGGCTGAATTGATGGACGAGAATAGATGTCAAGTGGAAAATCATCAAAAACATTCAGTGCTATTTTTGACAGATGAAAGCAAACGTGCGTTTGAAAGAAAGTCTGAACAGAACCATCATTAAATTGACAGAACGGATGCCAAAAATATAGTTGTCTCTTCTTCAGCTCCTTTGTCTCAGATGAACCATTTCTTAACCAGGAACTCGTCTTAAAGCGTATGGATCAAATTACTGTGCAGCGCACTGGGGTTTTCCTCTGATCCTGTATCTTTTTATGTATGGAACAATGACTGAAAGCTTTTAGATTCATGCTGTGTCTGCCAGCAGCTGGAGTACATTGTCATCCTTAATACTGAGCGGGAATAACACTGTTACACTGTTTTTCCATTTGCCTGCCACGGTGTGTTCCTGTGCCCAGGGAGAGCTTGTGTCCTCAAATGCCTGCTGGATATTCACAAAGTCTTCAGAGAGAACGAGCCGGCCTACATACTGAACGATCTGTACATCACAGACTACTGCATCTGGATCCAGAGGGTCAAGTAAGTTCACCAGCGCACACTTGAATCAATGCGCACACACACACACACCTCAGAGACCTTCACCTAGAAAATAACTGCAGAGTCAGAGTCAAGGGAAGTGCCACTCAGCCCCCATGATGCATCAGTGCCTTAGAGGAGAGGATTAGACAAGTCATTCGTCATAGCAGGGACAATTGAGCGACCAAGCCAGGGATAGATGCAATCGCCATCGTCTCCATTATCTTGTGTCAAAAGTACTATCAGTGAATCTCAAAGAGCCAGCTGCACTCTGCAGATTCTCTTTGTGCGGAACTTTTAAAGAGAGTGTGTATCTGTGTGTCTGTGTGTACTGGGGCCTCTCAAATTCTCCCTTCTTGTAATCCTCCACTTGCATTTCAAGCCAATCTTGCAAAATCTGCACTTTTTCTTCCGATGATATAGGTTTGATGGCTCTCTCCTCCTCCCTGCACATATTTTACAATTACTTACACATTTCAAATCTGAGCCTTCGAGCGCATTACTCAGTAATGAGCTCTGTTTTACTCTTGGCAAGGGTTCAGCCAAGTGGTGTGCTCGTCTGGAAAAAGCCCAGTTGAAAAATGTGTGCCTGATGTTGTAGGCCCGGCGCCCAGATGCAGACACGATAAAAGGTCCACTGGGAGTTAGTACCGTTTTTCTCTCTCTCTCTCTCTCTCTCTCTCTCTCTCCTCAAATTCTCATTTCTACATTCTTCCAGCAGAAGTCTAGAATTCTGCTCTTAATGGATGGATGGATAGAAACTATGGATGCCAGTGGTCATAATGTGTGGGAGAAATCAGCAGCTCAGTTTAGGGTCGTGTGATCTCTTTTCTCTTTAGGACAGGGACCATGGAGAAGACACACCCTTAGTCTTCCTCCGTAGCTACACAGAGCTGCTGAGGCTCACTCGCTCACTGAAATTCTCAATCAGTCTCTTCCGAGCTGAAGGGCATTGGAGCACTGCCTGTCCTCCCTGCGTCTCTTCTCTTTTCCATTGCAGTGCATTGGAACTAAATGTCAGCTTGACCTAATGTGCTGACATCCTACTACACCCCCGCATCGATCATTAAATGGATTAGTCCGCGCTCTGGTAGCGCTGACCTGTGATTGAATTGTTACATTTCCATCTTTCATGTGTTGTTTCTTCCTTTCAATAATGAAAGCGAAGTAACGTTTCTTTGTAGGCCCTCATGTTAACTGTCGTTTGGGGAATTGAGATCAGTAAAACCACTTCTATCACCTCCCACAACTCGAGAGAGCCACCAAAGCTTGTATTGATTTCTCTTGTATGAGTGTTCTGGTTCCATAGACATTCCACACAGTCTCCAGTTGTGGTTTGTGAAAGTATGTTCCCATGTTTGTTATAGCAGTGGCCATTGTAAACCTGCCTGTTTGGAATTGACTGATCTCTCATCCTGTGTTGATGCTCTGGAGCTACTTCAGAATAATTCCTTGTCATTAGTGAGTCCTCCTCTTACACTTCTACAATATACTGTCACGTTTTTGTAGTTTGTCTGCTTTGGTGCAGACTGAAGTTTCAGTCAAACTTTCATCCTACCTGGTTTTTCTGCAATGAAGATCTTATAGTCAATGTTTTTTATAAAATGAAACTGAATTTGCTTTATTTCTGTTCATGTGTGGTTTATATATAAGTTTGAATGATTTACTGAACGGAACAAATTTTTGCATACATTGCATATTGGCAATTACAAAGGTCTGTTAAGCAATGGAAACAATCTTCAGACCCACGTTCACAACTTTTAAAATAAAAGCTCTTCTTAATTCAGCTCAATATATAAAGTGTTGCAGCAAAAAAAATAATGTTATGCTTTTACTTAGAAGACAATTTGCTAAAGAGGAAGTGATTCTATGAATGTTGTCGCCATAATGGAGATCAGCACCATCAACTCCTGTGAATGTCTGTCAGTCCCATATAGACAAATAAAAATTATGAAATCATTAAAATTATCTGGCGGTGATTTGACCAAGTTGCCGACCGCTTCTGTAGATTATCTGAGTTCACAGAAGAAAAGTTCAAATGTATCGGCAGACTGAAGGCACGTTGCCCCACCCCCACTGCTGCTACAGAGCTGTTTGTTCAAATCGTATTAATACTGAAAGTATCACATGTTCAAATCTCACCAAATTCAACACTTTCCTTCCTCGGGCCATTAAGAGTACAAGTGCCAATGAAGTTGATAAGAATGGTTCACGTAATATGCGTTCCACTGACAGACAGTCATTTGTGGAATTGGTAAGTTGATAATATAAAAAACAAGAGAACCAGGGCCGTTCTCTGATGTTTGGAACGACAGGTTTACTCGGACTATCTTCGCCTATCATACATGCGGTTTGTTGTGGCAGCTCTTTTGTGTCATCTGACAGGTGTGATGACAGATTGTGTAGCCATTGTTTCCTTCAGTGTGACATACTCCCCTGTGCAGTATTTGTCATATTCGTCTAAGTGATTCGTATCTGTGAGAGGGGCGGTAAAATGAGACGTAATCTATACCCCCCCCGGATGCAATCCCTGTATCTTGTCACTCCCTGCCACCAGTGAGACAGACGTGATCAGCTGTGCATGATGGACACAGCGATTAATCGGTGTTTGTTGGTTCAGGGGTTGATTTATTTAGTCTCCTCGCTGTCCCACATGCATTTCAACTCCTAAAGTTCCTCTGACTGCCGAGACATCGGTCTCAAATTTACAACCTCATAAAGGCTTCAGCGTGATTTAAGCCCCGAGGCAGGCGCTCTGCTTTACTCTCCCACACAGTCAGACCCTGCGCACAGAAATCAGAGTGCAAACTCAAACCAATTTGCTCTTGCATTGTCTCAGTCATGTGGAACTCGAGTTTTGTTTTTTTCACTGTGGTGGTGATCGTTCCAGATTTTAACACGCTCTTCCTCTGTGGAAACAGTTTTAACTTGGCCCTCGCACACCCATCCAATCCTAATTATCTCTGAATTGTTAGCAGAGAGCATAATTCCAAATGGAGCAGCAGCGTCTCCAGTCCATTAGCCTCGGTGTATCCTTTTGAAGGTCCTCAGATGCCAAAGCCCCTGCAGAGCTGCTGGACTGCAGACAAAAAAAAAAGCGAGTCGCCTCACTTTCTCTCTCTTTGTCTTCGCTCCCTTTATCAAAAAGCTTGGAGGGAGGCCAACGTAGATTCATGGCAGCCAGCACAGACAAAGCTTATAAGCCTGGTGTTGTGTTACAGTACCTCGGTTAAATCAGAAGGGCTACAACTTCCTTTTTCAGTGCAGGTTCGCTTAAAAACCACCCACCCACCCTTATTAAATGGGTCAATTAGATTCTAACTGAAAAAAAACATGGTTACAAGTGATGTGCTCCAGGGTGAATCTGAGAGGAGGAACGTGAGGTGAGTTTCCATATGATGTCATCGTTGTATGGGGAAAACTGACTCTCTGGGTTTTTCTTTTCTCTTTTATGGAGTGAATTTGTGACTTTTTGAAACCGTGTGAATTTGACATTCATACTTTGTTCCTGAGGCTGGAAAAAACTTTACGGATGGATTGAAAATTAAGTCCTTAAGTAGTTGTGAATGGTAGGTGTGTGAACAGTCGTCAGAAACAATGGGTGTTGTCTCCACTGAAGAGATGGAGTACAATGAAAAAATTAAAGAAAAAGAATGTGTGTTGTACCACATGAAAACAACAAAAGAGGCTGCCAACACTAAAGTTGTAGACATTCATTCTTTCCCTTTTTTTTGGAGTATGAAGCAGCCCTCAGGCTTCTACACGCGCTCTCTCTTCCTCCCTCATCTCATTCATCCTCTGCATTGTGTGCACGACAATGCCTTTGGTGAGAGTTGTCGGCAGCTCCCCCGCAGGGAAAAGCATCTGGAGCTGTAATAACTGGGAACGTCTCGGGGCAACAAGGTCAAACTCAGGGTCAGCGTGTCAGCTAAGACCGGTGGTCAAATGCCTTGAAAGTGCACTGGTGCGTGTTGGCGTGGTGTAACACCCACCCACCCCCCACTGAGCGAGGCTGTTCAGTTCACCTCAGTACACCTCTTTGTGTGATTGTAAAACACAAGTCACTTATTACCGCAGATTTTCCCTTTAGCTACATAGGTGTTTTCACTTGTGCCCAAAGGGCTTTTTACTGGAGAATTAAAATTAGCCGTTTGAGGCTATTTCTGTGGTGTAATGCTCCCTGTGTGGAAGGAAGTGGGGGATTTGTGCTCTAGCCAAGCCTGGCAGCTTTTCTGATCCCCCTCCCAACCGCACAGCTGATGTGACACCCAGATGTTCCCTGGAACCAGGCATCCTCACACAGCTGTCAAATGCCCGTCCTGGAGGCTTTGAAACAGATAATGGAGCTGCTCTATCTGATGTTAGCCTCAGTACTGAAGGAGAGCCTAGAGGCCCCACTGGGGAGAACAAAGACACAAATGTCTCCCAGCTAACGGGGATAAGTAGTACAGATTTCCTCCCAGCATGATGCCACTCCAGCTTTTTGTCTTGAGTACACAGGCTCATCTTAAACACAGACTTACACACCATGTTTGCATAATTTCCCCTATCCACATTCCGAGGGCCCACTCCACTTATTACTGTCAATTATATTGTCTGGATTTTTTCTGTCTTTGCAGCCTCACAAGGCCTATGCATTTAGATGAAGCTCAATTAAACACCCACCTATAACCTTCATAGAGATATAAACAGACTGAATAACTACTAATACAACTCTAAAGACCTTATTGTCCAAGGAACTTCATGAATCAAAAGATGAGAGTAATCCCACGATCCCAACAGTAGAGCAACTCCGACCTGAAGATTTTAACTTTTCAAGCTGAAGTGTTTGTTAAAAAAACAAGAACTTTCAGATCCAAGCCTGGGGGCTTTAGCTTTTTTGTGCACAGACCAGTCCAGTGCCTGCGATAAGTGGAAATACTGTGTGTTGATGAAAGTTTCAGGCCGACTTTTAAACTTAAATGATGAAGTGGTAAATGCAACAAAACCTTGTCTGTTGAGGCACATTAAAATTCTACTACATTCTGACTTTTGTTTCAACACACAGCAAATGCCTGGAAGGAAAATGTCGACAAACTGGGTTTCATCTTAGTAGTTTTGCCCTTTCTCTCTACTGTCTATGATAATATAATAATAATGTATTCACCAATGTAATAGCCAAGATCTGAGAACATGGTAACATCTCTACAACAGTGGTCAGACAGTCAGATGATTTGTTTAGATTATTTGTCTAAACCAGAAGTAAAACTAAACGAGTGCACCCTAATAGTTGGTCATGATGCGTCATTGTATAAAATAAAATGAGGGCCAATTAATACTATCAAAGAAGTCTTTTGTTGTTCTGAATGGTCACATTCAAATGATTGAAAAAGCAGCTGTTCTAGTGAGAGGAGAGACACATTGCTGCGTCAGCATGCAAATCTTTGCAGTATTGCTGAGGCTGATGGGAATGTTGTTAACTTTGCAGGATTTTTCAGAATTTGATTTTTCAGTATTTCGACAAAAATAATAGGAAAACATGAATTTTCTGAACCGAATTTCCTGGAAATCAATTTGATAGCTGTTGAGATAACTCAATAAAAAACTAAAATTTTAGCTGTATAGAAAATCTTGAGAATCATCAAACTCTGTATGGGATTCATCCTCTGGGCACCATGAATGCTAATGGCCTGACCAGCTGACATTACCATTCAAAGAGCCACGATGCAAGCATGGCAAAATAATTGTGTGCATGTACAACAACTGCAATACAGTATATGAACCTGTAAGTGTCAGATGCCCTGTCTGACATTTTGAATGATTGAGTTTATTTTCCAGATAAGCAGCGTAAAACTGAGGCCTGTCAGAATGTTCTTTATGGTCTGTTGTGAAATCACAGTGCCCTCAGATCTAAGGGTGCTTCTCATACCTGCAGAGTGACAGCCAAAGCTACAAAAATAAGATTTTGTTTGTAAAAAAAACATTTTCTTTCAACATACAGTATGTCAGCAGATATTTTTGTCACAAGTATAACAAACTGTGTGTCAGTATTTCTACAGTACAGTAACTCTTTTCTCATGCAGCACTAAGTATAATCTCCAGCTCTGGCTCGCTGAATAAATACATCTGTGTTTCTCATTTCTGGAATTGGAGTTGCATCCAGTGCCTCGGACTGTTCCAGTGTTCAGTCTCACTGACGGATCACGTCTCCCAGTGTCCGCTTTTATCCCCCTCAGCTGGTGAATGATGCATTTTGCGAGTTACACAGAGGAAATCTGGTGCTCGTATTACACAGATTTATTCATCAGAAGACAAGCTTTATCTGAAATGTCTTCAAGAGCGCAGACACGCTAAATGAGTCGCCTTTTTCAATGAACACGAATCCGATGAAAGAAATCTGAGATTGTAATTTAGCTTGGCTCTTTGACACACATGCACACAGAACCTACACATACACTCGCACTTCCCATTTTTATCTAAAGACTCTGGCAGATGGAGGTGCCTTTGTCTCGCCAGAAGTTTTCCAACCTTGAAAAAGCCACCCCTCCTCAGTTTAATGAAGGCAAGCCACAACAGCGGTGTAGTAATGACTGGATTGTGTACAACATTATCCCTCCCCCTCCTGGACAGAGCCTTTGTATTCACCGCAGGCTGAGCTTCTCCCACCACAGAGCAAGGGAGGGGAGAGAAAACAAGCGCGCCTTTCCAATGCTAACTCAATAATGACTTCCCACGGGGGAAAGAGAATACAGGGCAGTCTTTGAAGTGGCTGTGCTGCAGGAGGCTCTTCTGCCCCAGTCTTGCTACAGCGAGTTCTCACATGGATTTTATAGAGCCTGGGACCGAAACAGTCTCCATACAGCCTGTAGACACTCATCCTGATCAGTCGAGGTTACATTAATGTCGTCATATCCTGTAGTCAGTGTTTAAAAACACTGTTTGTCGTAGTTTAAGTTGTGCAGAACTTGTGAATCTTCGCTTTATCGACTTAACACACTGAAGCCACAAATTACTTGATCTGATTGCCTAAAGAATGCAGTGGTTTCGGTGGTAAGTCACCTCTTCAGGCAACCTCTGTTGACACATGAGCTGAGTGCGTGAAGATTAAACAATTCTCATGAGACAAGGAGCTCAGATTGATTTGGAAAGTATGTTTAATCTGACAATTCAGTTTCTCATCAGTTCACCTCTGTGGGTTAGAAATGCTTCAACAACCACTGACATCAAATTTGGTGCAGATATTCATGGTGCTCTCTGACTTTTCATTTAGTGCCTCCACGAGGTTGGCATTGAAACTTTGCATTCATGTCCCATTAGGATAAATAGTTTTAACAGCTGTTGATCAATTAATGTTTCCTACCAAGCCCATCATCAGATTAAAATCTTTATTTGTCCAGATCGAATGACATCTCCATCAGCCTCAGCTACACTTTGTGTTTAGTAATAACTATGTTAGTGAATTTCACATTCTTATCTTATTCTTGCTTGCTGACAGTTGTGTTTAGCTCAAAGAGCCGGGCATTCAGACCTTAATCCACCCTGGATCACAGACCTGTTGCTTCAGGGACCAGTGAGACGTGGGATACAATCCAGGAAGTCCAGTCTGAGTAACATCTGTGAATGTGAAGACGTGTCAGGCGCCAAATCAATGCACAGCACTTTATAATACTATTGACCAGACTTTACAACTGAAACCGTGAAGCTCATTGGTTCCTACATTATATGTACATCTTTAAAAATATATATATATATATATATAATATATACTTGAAGATATATCAGACAACATTCATGTTGTGAACTGTAATTTGCCGTCTGTGAATTCTTCAATAAAATTTTATTTATATAGCGTTAAATCATAATATACATGATCTCAAGGCACTTTACATAGAAGGTCGATAAGTGGACATGTCTTATTAATTTTTTGTCCTATTGGTTTTATTTGAAAGAGTTTACAGATTTCTTGGCTTTAGTGTTGTGCATTTCACTCACAGCTCCATGATTGATACCACAGGACAGAAAAATCCCCTTCTTGGTTCTGTTTGAGCTGGCAAGTTGCCCAAGCGTCTAAGCATGATGGACTTCAGTGGATTTCAGCTACTGTTTTCAAATTCTGCCGCAATGTGACGGAGAAAAACTGCCAGAACATTTTTGGATGAAGGTGAACGTCAGAAAGGAGAGTCTCCCCCTCCCCTCCCTCCTCCCATTCACTCCTCATTCTTTTCTGTTTCTCAGTGCACGGAGACAAACGTGTAAGATGATACATCACAACTATGAGATGTGTTTACACAGTCCCTCCTGAGGTCTTAAATGAATACACAGCCTCTCCATGCTGCTTCCATAAACACTTATGGCTCCGGAATAGGGATCTCATTAGGACTGCACGGTAATGAGGAGCCATCCTGGTGCTCAGCAGTGGGTTAATTGGGCCAGAGAGGGCAACAGGAGCCGAGTGTGAAAATGTGAATGGCAGCGGAAGAGTAGCCTCTCCACACGTACACACACCCCCCTCTTCTCTCACACACACACACACACACACACACACACACACACACACCAGTTTCGCTCACACATTTCATCCCACCCTGAATGGACGTAGTCTGAATCGCAGTGACCCACAGAGGTCAGCTCGTAATCACCATGGCAATGGGGGCGGCACACAAGCCCGGACCGCGCTGAGGGACGAATAGCAACCACTTAAGTTTTTGGCAGCATGGCGGGCATTCCCAGCGTGAATAATGTGCAGACAGGGGCCTCCCAACAATCTGATGGCTTTACACAAATGGGGCCTTGTGGGAGGACATTCATCAGCAATAAAACACCTCTCTCTTCAAGGAGTCTGTTGTGTCGTCTGCGGTGACACAGCTACAAACCTGAGGCTGGCCGACAGGAACATTGTTTAATGTACTGCTTTATGAGGGCTTTCTCTTAATCTTAATCTTTCGAGACGTTTAGCTGCGAGACTGCAGTTTGGAGCCTTTCTCTCTCCAGACTTTTATTGACTGTACTGCAGTCAGACATTGTGCACAGCTGCAGACTCTTTGGCCTTTCAGGGTTACCCTGCTTCTTTTCACTGTGTTCGTTCAGTTAGTTCCCAGTGCTGCCTGATTGTTAAGTAAAAACTGTTCTGTTTTTCTTCTCTCAGGCTCAACATATTCTCAGGCTTCGTTGGCTGCTCTTGAAATAATTTAAAAAGTTTTAAAAGCATCTGAGCTGTTTTCACACATGCACTTTGGAGAAGTGTACAATGGGGAGTTTGCCTTTCACACATGAACAACGTAGCTGGAGATTCTCGGCTCAGACATGTTCACAACAACACAGAAATGTCTGGAGCATTCAGGTGAGGGGTGGCGCCGCGTGTAGAGGCGAGATGCAATGTATTCACGTGGTGTTTTTTCTTTACGGCACAACACCGTCGGCACCCCTTATCTTCGTCAGCGTCCTCTACGTGTGTGGCTCCTCCTTTTCATCCTGAAACATTCGTATTCTTTTAGGTTTTTTTTCAGTTGTGCGTCTGTCACGTGTTAGAAACGTCATGACATTTGACATTATCTGGAGTTTTTACTAGGGGGCTGGCCTGAGAAACTCCAGAGAAAGTCTGGAGCTTGGTCACTTGGTCATTTGCATGTAGCCCCTCCGGAGAATGTCAAGAGATTATCTGGACTTCCGTGCATGTCTGAAAGCTCTTGCCTAGTATAAAATCTGTCTCTGCTCAGTTTTATCCTCCTCAAGTAAAATCTGGTTGTTACATCTCCTCTTGCACTGTGCTGCAGCCTCTAACTGTTGCCATACACTCTCAGAATGTGGCGGCGAAAGTATGTATGTGTGTGTGTGGTGCGTGTGTGTGTGTGTTTGCATGTGTGGAGCGTGGTGGAGGAGGAGGGGTGCGCCTCTCTCTGTAATCCCCCTCAGTCTCTTATCACCTCTCGCAGGGAGAGCAGCAGTGGGGGGAGGAGAAGAGCCCTGTGTATCAGCAGCGCTTCTCTCCTCTACATTATTAAACATCCATATTTCATTGAGCCCCCCGCGCCTCGGCAAAACGCGGTCTACTTAGCATTCAGATGAGAATGGGATTTGTTTAATGGGTATTAGATTTGTAGATGGTTATCCTGTGGCTATGTCTTCACCACGCAGATCCAGTCGATCAGTCGTAGTGCCACTAATGAAGTTGTACTTAGATGGTTCTTTTGTTTCACTCTGCGTACTCGCTTATCAGATTAATTAAGAAAACTGACGCAACTTTTTCATTTCCTAACCCCTTTTCTCCCTCCTTATCCTCACAGGTCCAAGAAGGTGACATCGTTTGCTGCAATGTTACAAAAAGCCTCTCTGCGGAAAAAAGACTTGGAGCTGGAGCTGGAGGAGCTGGAGGAGGCAGCAACAATGGTGGCAGAGGAAGACGAAGACGAACAAGAAGCCGAAGAGCAGGGAGCTCCCAAGGGCGCTTCGACATCCCGCGGTGACAGCAGCAGCGCTTCCAGTGACAGCAGCTGCAGCAGCAGTGGCTCATCTGATGAGAGCGAGGAATCTGAGGCTGAAGGGCAGGGATGCACCGACTCCAGCAGGAGGGGAGGAGGAGGAGGAGAGACGTCTAAGGACAACCCTCCCCTGCCCCAACCCACCTCCGCTGCCTCTCCCATCCCCCAGGAGCCGACAAGCACGCTCCTCTCGGCGGAGAGAAAAGTGGACGCCCTCCCCGCAGCTTCAGAAAGCACCCGACAGCTGATCGAGGAGCTGGGGGAGCGGGTGGCAGAGGACCTGAACGTCTCTGAAGGCTCCAGCTGCAAAGTGGAGAGAAGCCGTTCACAGCTGAGCAGCACTGAAGCAAAGACTGAAGGAACATCTGTGAGGAGCAGCGGTGGGACTGTGTTAGAGCTGAGTCCTCGCAGAAACCCTCTGCTCATTGTCCAAACAGAGGACCATCCTGATGACAGCGGCTTCATCAGCTAAGAGGAACTGATGTGGAACTTGAAAGACTCTTATTAAACTCAAATGAACTGTTAACTCCATTCAAGTGTGAGAAAATCTGTTGGACCATTTCTCTTCTAATATTTTTCTTTCTACTTCTGGAATTTTTTCAAACTTCTGCTTTGTGCAGCTGGGATTTTGTTCCTTAACCTTTTTCTAAAGGACTTTATTTCCCATCTCGAATTACATTTTCTTAAAAGATGAACTCTAAACCTCATTAAATTCCTTATTACCTATTTATATGGTTGTCTAACGAGCATGTGTGGGTTTTATTTCTCCTTATTTCATTGACACCCCGCCTCCTTCTTCTGTGTCTTGTCTGGTCTTATCTTTTTTAGTTTTTGCTGCTCTCTCTCTCTCTCTCTCTCTCTCTCTCTCTCTCTCTCTCTCTCTCTCTCTCTCTCTCTCTCTATATATATAATCCTACTTTATGACTTTTAATCTCTCTGCTATGTTTGATTTTGTATGAATTATTAGAGCTCCTTTTTTGATTATTCCATGTAATTTAACAGCATCTGCAAACATCTGACAAGAGTGTCAAACTTCTCAACTCCCCAGGTATTTTCCCATGCTCATATTAACATATTTAGCCTGTTTATTCATGTTTGGCTCTCATAAACACAACAGGAATGTCATTCCAGGAAGCTGACAACCATTTGTCATTGTTTGTCGCTGTATATCACTCAGCAGAGATGCCTGGCAGAGCTACTTTGAGGGAGCTATGCTTTTCCTAATAAATAGTAGGAAAAGCGCTAACCCCTTTTCTAAAGCCCCGGCATTGATTGAAGTGGAAAAGACTCTGTCGGCACTAAACGGGGCCGTGGAGCACGCAGGAGTGATTGATTCGTCTGGCATGAATGGAGGAGCGCAGTCAACGCAGCTCAATATCATCAGGCGCGTCTAGCAGGCGAGAGAAAACAAACAAGGAAGCACATGTCAGGCAGATAGATGAGGGCTGCAAGCGAGGCTGCGGCACGGCAGCCGTTTGTGTGAGAGATAAGTGCACCATGGGGCCCGAGGCAGCGGCGAGATAGAGGAGCACAAGTGCAGCAGAGGGAAGAAAACAGACACTCAGGCCGGCTCAGTCGTGTCCATAGAGTGTCAGCAGCACCTCAGGGCAAAGAGGGAAATTTGAACTTCTCCTGAGTCGACGTGTGATGATTACCATAAGTGAATGGAAGAGAAGAAATACAGAAATGACCCAAATTAGCAGAGTTTGTGTGATCTTCCGGGTCATAACTAGTTGAGGGAGTGACTGATCAAGCACAGCCTCAGTTTTGCCTCAGGCTCTTCCATCCTCCGCTGAATGAAGGCAGCCGAGGAGACGGCGGTGATGATGGCTCCTTAGATAGGCAGTGTCGGCAGTATTGTGTTACCGAGATGGATGGTGTTGTTGGGCACCTCCCAAGAAGAGACAACCTCCTTGCAACAACCCCCTCTTGGGAGCGAGCGTCACCATCGCAGTGACGGAGATGAGTTACGCCGTGAGACTCAGCCCATTTAACCCCCCCTCACTCCGGGACACACGTGTGGGGACTCTGCATCCCCCAGCAGGCGGTTGTTCCCTCTCCCCACTGGGGTTTCACATTGATTAAGTGACACTGGGCTCCGTTGCCGTTTTTCATCTTAAAGTGGCCTCCATATTCCGCCATTAGCACAGCCGTCTTGGAGTCTGACCGAAAGCTCAGCACTTCTCCTGAATCTTCCGCAATTAATACTCCTCACCAACGGACATTTTTCAAGGGACTGGGCCACATTTTAATGAACGTAGCTGATGAATTATACAGGGCAGTAATTAATGGGTCTGTGCTCTATTTTGACTTGGATTTGATAAATCAGCCCCTTATCCATGTACAGAGTGTGCCCTCTGACCCCCAAGGGTCTAAGAAACAGGAGTAATGGGATCAGGTGCTCCTGTATGCCACCTTGGAAATTAGCCCATTAGCAACAGTACATGTGCAATAATGAAGGTAGGTTCTACCAGGCATGATATCTATCATGATAGATTGGCTTTTCACCAACCCATCGGCAGTGTTTCCCATTTAATTCCTGGACAGCAGCAGAGCGTCATAATGAACCAATGGTTTGTAGATGTCTAATGATATTGTCATCACTGGACTGACCAGTGGGAGGACCTCACTGGGAAAGAAACATCCACATCGCTGGGCCGTCAAAAGATCCATAATTGGAAATCGTTTTCCGACCTAATAGTTCAACATTTTGCTCTGTATTTGCTTCTTGTCAAAGGTTAGATGAGAAGATTGAGAACACCCTCAGTACAAAGCTACAGCCAGTAGCAAGTGCAAAGAAGGGAAAATGGACAGCTTGATTGCTGCCAAACGTAAAACCTCAAAAACTCATTTGACTCCCTGCACCTGGCTGAGAATATATAATGTTTTAAGTGATGAGCTTTTGTGGTCGTGGAAAATAGATTTGTTTTTAACTGTTGGACAGTCAGGCTTACTGTTCCCCCAGCTTCCAGGCTTCATATTCAATGGACAGATCAGAGTGGTATTGATCTTCCCATTCTCAGAAAGATCAAGCATTCTGAAGTTCTTTTCAGACATGAACTCTGGAAAATTGGGTCCAGACCTTTAGAAGAACGCAGCAGGACCTTGAATCCGTCGACACTCTCTCGCTCACATGGGCTCACTCATGGACATTATCCAGACGGGCTGGCAGGAAAAGTTCTCGAAAAATGTCTGGAGTAACTGCCTCAGGCATTTGGGTTATCACTTACAGACCTTCTGAAAATGTTCAGGAAAATGTCCAGACTTCAGTGCATGTCTGAAGGCAGTTTATCTTCCTTTCAATCAGGACCCACTGACAAGTGGACGTTTACATACAAAACTGTAAAAACCAAAGTTGGAGTTCAGTTATTCCCTTGTTGTTACTAGTGCAGTGCTCGTTCCAAACCTGCCTGTATATAATGTTCTGTTCTCTTGTCCTGTGTTGAAGCTCTGGAGCTACTTCAGAATAATTTCTTGTTAGTGAGTCCTCCTAAAACTGGTTCTGCCTTCTCCAGCCGCTCGACCTGTCTCCTCCACTTCCTCTCAACAATATCCAGCTTGTTCAGGTAGGCGAGGTAGGATTTAGTGGAAGGTTGTCTTTTCTTGGTTTCTCTCTTTAGCATGTCCTCATGTCGGACCTCCCTCTCAAGTTTTATCTGTCCACTTTTCAGATTGTGAACTTGCTCCTTTAGAGACACTTTTTCGTTTTTGATGGCATGCACCTGAATAAACTTTTTAATTAATTATTTTGTTTGGAGAAACCCTGACTCTTCTCTCTTACTGTAGGTACATCTGTAACAGAGAAGACATATTTATAAAACCAGGCAGATGAAACTACATGTTTGTAGAGCAGGTGTTTTTATTGATAAACAATAACAATTTAAGTCCACATTTTTTGAATGAAAGGAGAGCCCTTTTTATTTAGTCTATAAACTTTTCTGCTTCAGCTCCATACACCACTCACAAGTCAGATGAAACCACAGACAAAGTAACACACAAAGCATTAAGAGCAAAAAGAACAAACGGATAAAGAAAATGTGATCGTCAGATTGAGACCAACTTCAGCAACAGGACGTTCACATACAGTTCCATTATATATCCATTCAGACTTTAATTCAGTTTTTGTTTATTAAATGTCGAACATGTTTTCTGTTACTTTGTACAGTTTTTCTATAAACTGACAAATTTCACTGATATTTTCTGGTTCTCACTAATTGTTTTTTAAATAAATTGCTTCCCCTCTGCTCATGTTGATTTTCTCATCTTAAACAACTTTTGGAAACTGTTAAAGTAATTATTAATGTAGCAGTTTTGACCTCGACCAGATCTTTGAATTATAGTGCTCTTAATTTGACTAAGAGTTGGTTCTTTGTTTCCCTATAAGCATTTATTCATTTATAATTCATAATTATCTCATTTGAATGATGGAAGAGTAATTTTGTGTTTGTTTTCTAAGTATTTCCCCAGAAGTCCACACAGTCGGTTATATATGGATAAGAATAAAGGAGTGGTACAAGTTGTAAAATGATGCTCATCATCTTTTATGAAGTGAAAATGATGTAATGAGCTCCCTGCAGTCATTTATATATATTCAATATGTTTTTCCACATACATTTTATCCAGGTTTAGATCTTGTCCTTTTCTCTTTATATTCAGCTCGATATAAAGCATTGCAGCAAGAAAATGAACATTGTGTTCTTACTTTGAAGGCAAACTGCCAAACAAGAAGTTATTCTATGAATGTTGTTGCCATCACAGAGATCAGCACCAGCTGCACCCATGACTGTTCGTGTCAGTGTCACTATCACTTCAATATGTTGAAATAAAAACAAGACTATCAAAATTATCTGGTGGCGATTTGACCCAGTTGCTGACCACTGCTGTAGTTTATCTGGGCTAAGGACGTAAAAGAAGATTCAACTGGTTCTGCCAACTAACAATTAGCACGCTGCACACACACACACACACACACACACACACACACACACACACACACACACACACACACACACACACACACACACACACACAGTTACAGTGAGCTGGTCGCCTGTTTATTGACTTTTAAATTAACATATATTGAACGTATTGTGTGTCCAAATCACACTGCAGTTCTAATGAGCACTAAGAATTCACATGCCACGTGTGAAGTCGATTAGATGCACAGCTTGCAGGATATGTGTTTCACATTCAGAGCAACAGACAGACAGACGTTTGTGGAATTAGTAGGTCGATTTTGTCCACAATCTGCTGCTGACCTTCACATCCTGAGCGCTCACCTTCACTTTCACCTTGCAGACATTCATTCCTGAGCACAAGTGCATGAAATACTCAGAGGAAGCACAGGATACTCCAAGTATCTCTTCTGCACAACCAACATAAGTACTAAAGTAAGAACAGTGAGAGGCTTTCGACTTAAAATACTATCCGTTATATGTATAGAGAAGGAGTTTGACCGTATGAACTAATACGTGGACTCATTTGAAATCATTCAGGTTGGTGTCTGTGAAGATTAAGTGAACCACTTGGCTCTTTCATATGAACTATCACCTTGCTCGTCTCACTGTGAATAGAAATTTCAGAATTATCTCACTAATGTGATAATGTCCCCTCCTTTGTTTTTGTTTTGAATGAGAAAGGCCGCAGCAAGGACAGAGTCTTCAACGCCCTCCTCTCCCAGCAGCACGCTGCCTCTGCTTGATTGTGAAAGAAAACTCAATCTCCTCTCCCGTTCCTGAGAGGCAAAGTGATTCTGGTGCTTGAAAAGATTAATAGCCCTCAAGAAGAAATGAATCAGGTGCTCTCCAAGGCCTGACTCGTCCAATGGGTGCGGAAATAGAAATCCCTTTGTGCACCCTCTTCCTCACGCAGCTGTGTCGCGGATCGGCTCTCTCTCCCTTTTTGTGGCCTTCGTACTGTGTCATGTCGCTCCAGGCTTGGCCGGCACACAGACGAGGAGCGGCGCTCTGCCGCTCACGACAGGGAAGCAGGTGGCCGTTCCCTTCAGCTCATTCTTCGGGGCTTTGTAGTCGGCCCTCTTGAAATGACTGTCGTATGATAATGAGGGAACGAGTGCATGGGATGTGTCAGTGTCTCTCAAGCTGACAGTGCTGACGGGGGGGGGGGGATTATCTAAATGGGCTATTTTCATGCTCTTAATCACAAAAGAAACAGTGAAATACCCCTTTTCCGCAGTGTGGGTGGCTGTGTTGACAGCGGCGGCATCCACTTGTCGTCAGTAGCGTTGCCTGGCTGATTCACTCTAATTGGTGTGAGCAATGTCCGTTAAATCACTCCTTAACTCTCAGTGGACATGTGCTATCAGGCAGCTTAATGCTGCAAATTGCCTCCGCCATGGTAGAGCTTTGCGTGTGTGTGTGTGTGTGTGTGTGTGTGTGTGTGTGTGTGTGTGTGTGTGTGTGTGTGTGAGAGAGATAGAGAGTGCCGAGCATCGTTATACCACCTTGTAAAGAGCGTTGGGGTTACAGGGATGTAATGATAGAATAATCATCTGAAAGAGCAGTCACACACGAGACTTGACCCTTTCAGACTCTGACCTGCTGATATCTGAATGAACATTACAAACTACAATATACACTTTTCCATTTAGGGCTACAACCACACTACTACGTTTTCGTTTGAAAACACATCAACTCTGCTACAAATACTGATATGGTCTTTTCAGAGCAACGCTATGGAATGGAACTAGACTTTGTGCAATCCCATGCTGCTCTCGGGAACATGACAGCTGAGATGCAGTACGCCTTGTCATAATTTCACACTGCTTAACAACAGCACATTTCTAATGAGCTGTTGTTAAGCAGTGTGAAACAACAGCCAATTCCTAATGAGGCTGCTGTTGGTGTCTTGAGCCGGTTCTAATTTCGCACACACAACAGTTGTTCCTTATCTGAGCCAGTCCGCGTTGGAGCGTATGTCTCCACACTTTCCCAAAAAGCGCCAGTCTCATGTTTGTTTTCGTAGCTAAAACAGCTGTCAAACACGATTAATATTTCAGTGCAGACTGTGCCGGAGGGAACCTCTAAGTGCTAGGGGAGTTGGAAACAACAAACCAACACTGTTGCTTTCTGCCGTTCTCCCTCCTCGGCTGCTGTATATATATATATATATATATATATATATATATATATATATATATATATATATATATATATATATATATATATATATATATATATGTGTCTCTCTCGTGCTCGGCTTTCATGGAGTTTAGCAGCTCTTTTATGACTCCTGAAACGGCAGCGCAGGATGGAAATCTAAATAAACTGGGTAATGCTCTTTACTGGTTGGTGTCAAAGAGCCGTCGGTGTATCGCTTCATTTTCAGGCAGCTTTAGATTGGGCAATCAACACACATGCTTTGTATTTTTTTTTTTCAGAGGCAGGCAGAAAAGAACTTTGAGAGGAGAAAAACAATGGTGGAACCTGGAGCAGTGGCTGTGTTTGCTCAGCCTTATGTCCATGGGACAGTGCCCTTTAGCCTCCGTGTGAAGTCCAAGTTTCTGCCCCTGTTTGTCTCAGAGCGAGCCGACTGAGCCTCAGACTAATGATGCCTCACGGATGTTAGTCTGTTGCAACCAGGCAGTGAACAAAGGTTTCTCCGGCTTGTTCTCCCCGAGCACTTTGCAGACAAGCTCCCCTGACATTACTGACATCAGATCTTGACACAGAAAAAAGCTTGTGCTTTTCACGTGAACACAGAAACACACTCGGTTCCTTGTCTGAATTTGCTCAGCGGCCTCTGTTCCGCTGCTTCCGTTGACACGTGCTGAGCAAACAAATGGACTTTCCACCCTGATCACAGCTGCCAAAGCAAAACACAACTCCATCCTGCCATGTTTCATCCTCAACCCTCCGCGGCTCTGTTCCCAGTTAGCCCGCCGTACTTCCTCGAACCGGCTCTTTCTATTTCACGCTCTGTCTCTCCCCCACCCACCCTCGCTTGTGGCCTTCCGTCTTATCTCCACCCAGCTTCAATTCTCTCTCTCTCTCTCTCTCCAGATCTCTTTAACGTGGTGTCAGCCAACTCGTGCGCCGTCCCACCCAGTCGTGCAGCGTTCTCAGCACCTCACTGTTTCACCCCTACGCACATCGCAAGAGTTGGCCTCCTACCACATTCCTGTTCCCCGGGAGGTGTTGCGTGAAAGCAGATACCCACACATGTGTCGCTATGCCGATCCTGTCAGCATGTCACAGATCGGCTGCCTGCCGCGATTCAATCGCTGTTCTCTGGCACGGAGAGGTGTAGATTACATCTGCATGGCACTGCGCCGTGCCTCCCAGCTGACACGCTGAGTCAACAGGGAGAAAGAGGGGGGGGCTTGGAGGGGGGGAATAGGAAGGTATAGGAGGAGGAGGAGGGAGAAATCAGCATAGCACGCTTTTCAAAAAAGAGGGCCGGCTGTCTGGGCTCTCTGTTCACACTGTTGTTTCCAGCTTCTTGGAAAGACTTGTGCTGCTTCTCATTGAAGAGCCAGACTCCAGACGAATGAAACGAGGAGTAAAGAAAATGACTAAAAGTGTCATTACCCTTGCGGGGCCTCGGCTCTGCCACTGACATCTGCCGCAACGTGACTGGCAGCTCGCTGGATTTTCCTGACATCAGAGCAACCTAATAAGCATGTTGTGCGTTAGCGTTGTGTCAAGCCGCGGAAACAGCGTCAGATCAGATAAACTGATATGGTGGAATGAAGCAGCGTGCGAGCCAGCAGCGAGCTGGAGTGACTCTGCACTCTGAAGAAAAGGAAGCTATCGGCTTGCACTTGGATACCAGTTGATAGGGTTGCTGGATCCATTTACCAGGACAGAAGAGGCTGTTGACCTCTGAACCTGAGCAGAGTGGCTGCTGTAACTGACCTTTAGCTGGTGCAACTGGCACAGGATGATTATGGAGTGTGTGTGTGTGTGCGCTGAGTGAGGACTGATCACACTGAAGCTGGGCTGCAGGATTTAAAATCGATCACGTTTTACAGGTTGTTTCAGTTTGATACTTACAGAGGACATATGAGGAGGATACATGACGGAATATAGTTGCCCTCTCCATTAGTTTTTTTAACATTAGACTTGTGTTTAATTGTTTTATAAACTTTTCCAAAACTGACAATCTAACAAGCAGATAAAGCATTTCCCTTTTCCTGTATTGTGTCATAGCTTTTATGTGCATGTGAAAGTTACAAAGGCTGAAGTCCACAGTCCTTGTCTCCCACAGTAAACTCTGCTCCTGAAGAGCATCAAACACCTTTGCATCCCTGGTTTACTTTCTGTAATGTGTGCACATCACCAGGTAACACGGCTGCCAACATACAGGTTTTAGACGATTAAGAGAATGACAAAATAAAAGCCAGTCTGAAAAGTCCTGTTTCTGTCTTGTTTATGAAGGTGGTTCAGTTCTATCGGCTGATTCATCCTGAATTTCAAGACCCGACTGGGGCTCGTATTGATACGGCAGAACCGACACCAGTGTTACCGTAGCGACAGGTGTGTTTGCAGCTGATCAAGAAGCCTCCGGATAAGGGCTCGGACATTTCCAACACTGCTCTAAGCAGTTTATCAATCACAAAAGAGTTGACCAGCTTACCAATCAGAGCCAACTGGGCTTTTGGAAGTTGGAGATGTGTATTTAGAAAACTATTATTTTAGACCCCCAAATTAAAATTAGGACCCTGTAAAATATTATATTTTTCATTCCTCATGACTTCTGTCACCTTTTGTATGTATTGTATGTACAATATATTGTAACACCATAAATGCCCATGAGGAAAGACTAAGTGTTCATCAGTATCCCTTATTGTACTCTCAAATTAAGTTTCAACATCTTGAACCAAAGCTTAATGAAGAACATAATTTATCTGAGAAGTTTATGCTTGAGTCAAGAAATGATGTGCAACAACAACGGTGAACACTGCATAAGTATGAATGCAGGAACCCCGGTTAAAAGACTGAATGACAAAACAGGCAACATGAACCGTCAGTGAGCATCAGACCAAAACTGGTCCCAGCATTGAATAGGAAGAGGTCAATATCACTGACCAGAAGAAAGATCAAGACATTTGGGGGAGGGGGACTCCAAAGTTTCTCACTTGGATCATGTGGTGCTAACTGAACCGGCTCCACTTGCTGAATAAAGGCGCCCAGATGAAAGCCCCATGTGAGCTTAGAGTATTTTGTTACATATGCTGTTCCCAAAGGTCAAGAATGAACCTCCATCCTCAAATAAATCTCTGGATTTAAATTAGAAACACATGCATTTCTTTCATCCCAGATTTTCTCACTCAAATTACATTATTGTTCACTTTTGCATCAAAAGACTTGCCATGTGTATTTTTGGTAATACATCTGTTTGCCGCCTGGTGATCTGATCTCAATGAAAAGAGAGGGAGGACGTTGGGAGCGCAGGCTAAAAGTGTGCGTTCCCCTCTTTAACATATTCCAGCCCTAATGTGCACTAATCTCTGCAACACAAAAATCAATGCCCTACCGCACAACATTCATCATTGTGGTTGAGTCAGGAGACTCCAGTCTTCACACGTCTGTGAGACGTTAGCATCACTCGTGGATTTACTAGTGCGTCGATAAACCATTCACACACCTCCCCTCAGTCCAGGGGTAGCGTCAGGACACACTGCATGTCCTGTTAGGAATCTTATCAGGAGACAACAGGACTTACACACAAACATGAGATAATGTGCCTCTTTCTCTCATAGCATTATGTAGAACTACATTGGCATTATTGTATTATACAAAGTAAACCACACTTTTTATGTGGGTTTTATTTAGGCAGTGGAATAATTTCTGCTGATGACGAGATGTAACAAAACACAAGGGTACAAAAATCCAACCATTATCACCACAAAACAACCAGTTAACCAATTAATTCATTATCTACAGTCCTGGTCAATACCCAGAATTTCCAGTTCAAAATTCTAAATATCTTGACAAATAAATGCAGATAGCATCTAACAGCTGTTAGTGAAGGCAACTGGGTCAGCCACACTTGTAATTAATTATTTGTGTTGCGTTCTACACTGGTAGCCGAGGCTTAGCCGGTAGTTATGGCGTTATTTTTGTGCCACATTAGTGAGTGTGCAGTGGGACTTTTCCAAGCGTGCAGTGGGACTCTCACAACCCATTTATAAACAGCCATTCAGAATTGCTTCCTCCCAGTCTTTGACTGGCTGGTTTTGTGGTACATTTTAATTACGCAGTGCCAACTCGAGCGAGTGCTCAGGCTGAGTTATGAGCGCACATGAGATGTTAAGAGAGCAGAGACGCTGTGAGCGAGAGCGCGGGTCCCTGTCAGCGCACAGAGCAGAGACTGAGCGAGCGTCTAGGCAGAGTTGAGCATGCAGATTTTAGTTTGCTCAGATTCATATTTTCAGTTCAAAATATCAAGTATGTGCTTGCAAGAGTTCGAATGCATGTTCAGAAAAGTCCCACTGTGCGCTCACTAATGTGGCACAAAAATAACACCATAGGTAGTTTTCTTCCAGCAGAAGGTTGTGTGATAGGAGCCTGAGGAATAAGCGAAGGCTACACCGTGACCGAAAAGACACAATAAGCGGTTGTGAGTGTACATCCTCGTTTTCAAACACACCAATGTCAGTTTCTGACCGTCCAGACTAAAGCACAGCCACAGAGTTTTCAAACTAAAACAGGGTCAGGAGCGTTTCCAAACGTCTCAGTTTTAACAGCTCTAAAACTCTGGAGTAGTGTGGACGTTAGCCATATCCAAAGCAGGATTGCTGCGTGTTCAAACGAAAATGTAATAATGTGGATGTATCCTTACTCGTACTCTTACATTTTCTTTGTCTCAATTCACACTTGCTATTTACATATCTGCATTTACGCCGACACGTATGGCTGCATACGTTGTAATATTAAGTACGTGGATGGTGCACTCAAATCAATCAAAAGTTAAATGTAAAATGATGGACACTTCTCGGCCTCAGCAGTCGCCATTATGGCTAGCAGAGGCAGAAGGGTTGGGAACACCAGCCAAAATTAGCACCCGAAGAAAGGAGGAAACATTGTCGTCACAAATATTTCCATGTTACACGATAGAGGGGACACGCAAGAAAGTAAAAATGTCACATGAGCAAAGCAGTCAGGCAGCCATCACATGTTCAGACATTTCCTGTGAGTTCACAACTGCCGTGTTTGGATTGGCTCAACACTACCGCTGCTGGAATTCATACTCTACACCAGTGAGAATACAGTGTACACAGTGAACTACATGTAAGTGCACTGACTTAAGTCTTCGATTTGAGCCTCAGCAATTGTGTTCATGTCAAGCAGCTCGACAAGTGCTCAGCATTTAACTTTGGCAGAAACATTCCCCCTCTCATGGGGGGGTGGGGTTAGAAAGGCAGAGAGGCAGCAGTGAATCAATCCAAGAGTGGATCAATGTGGATCATTCTCAGTGTTCGTCTCAGAGAGGGGGGCAGAGAGAGAGTGATGCAAAACAACATATAGAAGAGTCAAGTGCCAAAAGTCTCATTCCTGGAAATGTACAGCCTGGCAGTCTCAGCCATGCGTCTTGTTGGAGGATGCAAGAATGTGATAGAATGTGACAGAAGGCATTTTGACAGGCTCTAATCGAGAACAGACCTCGATTCTGGACACCAGTTTCCCAGAGAAAACAAGCATCTTGTCATCCTCCAAACTGATGTCTATTAGGAGAAGTATGATGTCAACTTGTTAATAATTGTTTTGTCTGTTTGGCATCAGTGGCATCAGTGTTTCTTAGTATTTTGTGGCCTTACAAAAGGTTGTGCGATGTGTGTCCAATGTGTACTTTCTCTTGTTTCCTTTGTCCTCTGCCCAACCAAATCCCATTCACTTTATTCATAAGAACAAAATATTCCAGTTTCTGTCCTTATTCCCCAAAACACAATTCCTACTAAGCTGTTTACATTGGTAATGAAAATGATTATTCCACTAATATTCCCATGCAGCCGTTATACTCAGAAGAAAAGACACATATTATGCTCATATTCAGATTCATCATTTTACTTTGGGTCATTACTTGAAACGTTTTACATGCTCTAATGTTCAGTAAAAACATAACTTTCCTCATACTGTCCATTGCTGCAGCTCCTCTTTTCAGCCTCTGTCTGACACACTTGGTTTTAGCTCCTGTCTCTTTAAGGTCCCTTCCCAATAACACCCAGTCTGCTCTTATTGACCCACTCTATTGTCATTGGTCAACTGCTTCCAGCGTTTGAAGGAAATGTTGGCCTTCGCTTTCACTTTACCTGGTTTTGTTTGAAGGCGAGCCACACTAGTCGTTGGTGTGCATTATGCAAAGTGTTATGCAAAATTGTGTGACATCTCCATTATGTGGAAGTATCGGTCGGACTCCTGATGAGGTGTCAGCAGTTTCAGGAGCAGGGTTTTCTGTGGGGTAGAGGAGCTGCCTTTATCTCAGACCTTGGACTTTTTAACTTTGAAGAGGTTTTAGGTTCTCAAAAAATATATATATAACACACTGGAGGAAAGAAAAACAGAAAAAGCATCTCCTTTAAGATAAAAGCCCCCATGTCACTGCTCGCTCTCGAACTTAATTGCCCTCTGGAGGATTTTCCCCTCTTGTCAAACTGCTGGCATGCTGCTCCCGCGGTGAACCCTTGTTGCAAGTCAGCACTGTGTTCTTCAACTTAGTTGGTTTGTTTACAACATACACATTTACAGTTGAGTGTAAACAGACAGGAGGTTGTGTGAGGCAAAATGCTGTAATAACCCCAATACATATTCAGAATGGGACATATAGATCTGGGGGGACTGGTGCAGTGGTAGCAGTGTGCATTGAGGCCAACCAGAGGAGTGTGTGTGGCTGCAGAGTCTGATCCCCCTCAGGGACATCAGAGAGGTGGGAGACTGGACAGCTGGGACGAGCATGGAATATGGCAAGTGGATTACCAGGGCAAGGAGAAGGAGCAGTTAACCTTTCTGTCACCACCAGACAGGATGTATTTTTGAATGGGATTGATTGAGATGGCAGTGATGTTGACATGTATGGGACCAGCGGTGGTGTGACATAAGCTTATGGGGAATTTACGGCAGAAATATGCTTTGCCTGCGTCGCAGCTGCAGAGACAAACCCATGAAGCAGCTTATCTTTCTGAGCTCCAACTCCAGGCAGTGGATGTCATCCCTTAACTTCCTTTTCCTTAAGCAAATTTGCTGCAGCTGGTTTTTAGCCCAACTGTAATTCAAGAAACAATACGATTGATGAAATAGAAAAAAAAATAAAAGTGATCCAACAATGCGTAGAAGAGCAGGACTAAAAGGATTAAAAGCTGAAACCAACCGAGTCTGTAATGGAGATTAAATAACAATATGGGGGATGTCAGGTAAACACTTGCAGAAACCAAATCCTTCAAGATTGGATGGTGGAAAGCATGGTTATGGTAATTTCAGGAGAATGTTTGAAATGCAGTTCGGTCTGAAAGTAGTTTTTGTGACATCAAAAGTTCCAGAAGTCCTTCCAGCCCGTTTTAAGCCACGGTTTCTAAAGAAAACAGGCTGTGTGCCTTTCTCTGTGGCTTGAAAGCTTTGGTTATTTCATACTATTTACTGAACACCCATTTCTGCTTTCTAACCAAAATGAAATTGAAAACTGACTTTCTATAATATGGGACCTTTCATCAGAAATGTCTAAATTTATTATAAAGCTAAATTCTGAATATTGAAATGGAATAAGCTGTTATCTTAACTGGTTGAGTCAGAAACACAACAACACAGCAACAAGGTTGGCCAAGTGGCTGGTTCTTCATACAAATCTATATCTACCTCTAAAGGAATTTAAAGTGATGTAACACAATTCTTACAATGTCCGAGGTCCATTGCTCCTGACAGCAACGATTAGCATCAATACCAAGTAAAGCTCTTAATTGATCATTTCAATCAGAATGCATTGATGACATTCAGTTTGTTAAGTCATTATTCAACAATCCATGTTCCAATGAGAATCCCTTGTATTTTTCTGTAATTAATTTAGTTATCCTAAATCTTTCAGGGAAAGTGGAAATATATCTCAAATCAATCTGAGAAAGATGAAAGATGAGAAAACAGGATTGTTTCTGAAAGATATTAGACTTTCCAACCCTCACAATTATATTATGTATGATACAGATGAGAAAGGGCAGTAACAGACCATGAAGAGAAAACTATTGCTAATGAATAAAGAAAGTATCTAGTTTTTACATATATAGTTTTATATGGTTCTTATTTTAATTAGACCTACAGATGCACAATTTTTTTTATTTGATAATGAACAGGAGAAACGTATAAACCTTCCGAGTCGACTCGAAAATACTGTATTAGTGAAGCTCTTTGCTTCACCTGCTCTCAGATGATCCCCCATATTTACCTTGTTATGATTATGACATGTTCTAATTAGGCAGTTTGTTCCTCCCTTGCGACAGTTTCCTCTCTTGTCTTCTGCAGGTCGTCATGTTTCCTGCACCCGAAAAAAAGCTCTGTCAGAGTGACACGCAGCACTATTGCGTCTGTCCTGGTTCCACTGCGTTACCGTGATTACATCTCAGCCACATGAGCCCCGAACTTGTAACGTTTAACTCACAAGGCAGAAAAGTAGGAGCACTGTGTAGTATTTTATATGTTGCAGTTACATGGATGAGTGCAGCATGGATAACCTGCCTTGGGCCTGTTTCCACTGTGCAAACACTCGCTTCAGTGGACAAGGACAAGCTGCAACCTTCTCTGACATGACAAAGCAGCGGGCTGTGTAAAAGTCTGATCTGACACAGCTGCTTGACTCTTAATGGTGTGTTTCTCCTCACATGACAGCGCTCCTCACAATGTTATGACCGCAAATTGTTCATGCTATGTGGCACCATTAGAGAGATGCACATATAAGATTCATATCTGGAAGTGCTTCTTTGGCATGTCTGGTGATATGCTGTATGTGGGTGATATGAATGCATGGTGGCTTATTGGGGTGTTGCATTAAATCAGCAGAAGCAGCAGCTCACTGCAGATAACTTAGGGATTTAGATGTGGATAACAGAGTTAGCTTGATTTGATGCACTTTAAACAAAAGCACTTGATCTCTGCAGCGGAATTAAATACACCATATCCTGCCTCCTGAATTCTCTACCCCGGCGCCACCCCTCGACTGAATGTTCCGGACGTTTTCCTGTCGTCGTGAACATGTCTGACTCGGGCAATCTCCTGCTGCATCCTTCATATGTGAAAGGCAAACTCCAGGAAATATCCAGACCCAATTTTCAGGACATTTTCTAGAATGCACGTTTGAAAACTCAAGTTTGGCAGGATATGTCTGTCGATTAACCACTGGTGTCCAGATTAAAATAAATATCAATGGATTTAGGATTATTCCCTAATGACTTCGGTAATCCAATGATTTTCCTCTATGGTCATTATGAGGTTGTCATGTTTTTGTGTTTTCCTAAAAGGGTTTAACAACTATCAGTACAATAACCAATGAAATTTGTGACAGATACTCATGGTGCACAGGGAATAAATCGTAATGTGTTTGACATTTATGTTTTTAGTTAAATGTGTTGACAGCAATTGAATTCGTACAAACGTTAGTATTTCCTGGGTAGCATGGTGGTGCAGATACTGTCACCTCACAGCGAAAGGGTCCTGGGTCTGAACCTGCTTGTCTGTTTGCATGTTCTCTCTGTGTGGATGGACATTCAAATTCCCCTCATCTTTCTTGAAACGGGAAACATCTTTAAAAAACACAAGTCCAGTTGACAATTCCCATCAGTTCCTATTGTGCCAACGTGCATAGTCTCATAAAGTGCTGCTGTGACTTTATACCTTTAGCTCTTTCTAGTAAGACTTGATAGTAAAAGCACTGCACAACAGCAGCTTTAGCCCTGTTTGTGCCTACAGAGGAAGCATTCAGGCACAATATTTAGTATAGGTCACCTGCATTTGGTCAATGGCCAGTGCATAATCCCTGTAGCATTGCACGCTACAGGTCAGATATACAATGCAAGCAGTTTTCCAGTCTGAACAGGAACTGAAAATGCAGTGAAATGCTCCCCTGAGTAGACAAGTCTCGACAGTCCTGTCCAGTTCTCTGAGGCTGGCTCAAAGTTTTTGTGGATCTGTTATCAGAGCAACAAGCTGTTAAGATCAAACCCGTCGGCTTATTCCCAGTTTGCTGGATCATTGCTTTTCAGGGTGAAACCACATGAAGCCTGAAAAGAACAAGATATGAATAAGCCATTGAATGATGGTCACTGTCAAGTGTGAGATCTCACAAACAGTTGTTTGTCTTTCAATTGAACACACTACAGATGAACTCTAATCAAGGCACAGAAATATCTAAATGATGATCAAGAGAGGTGGGTGGCACCTGAGCCACAATGGCTCTGAATATTTAAATCAATGTGATTTATCAGTGTTTCTTTTTGAACAAATTTGCACTATGTTTATTTACACTATAAACTAAGGTTTTTTTCTATTTCAACATAACAAAATGAGAGGAAAACAAAAGTGACTGAATGTTTTCTGATTGAACTATAAAAAGTCCAAATTATTTAGCTTCACTTGATCTTTTGGTTTAGAACACAAAATTAACATTAACCACAGAGCAAATATTATCTCATCTCCAAAGCATATCCACTTGATTCCTGAAAGAAACATGTGAACACGCAGCCTCAGACGAGGATTAAAGCTCCACAGTCCAGAGTACACACTGGATAACACATATTGATTTGTTTTGCCACTTGGTTCGTTAATGATGTTGATTTCATTTGCATGCTCGTGTAACTCAAGTGTAAAGTGTTATCAGCAGCCTCTCAGTTAAATCAAATGCACGGCGCCCACGTGGTGCACTCCCATCTTACTCTGCCCCTGGCAGACAGCAAAGGGCAAACTGTCGCCCAGGGCAAGGAAATCAGGTGTATTAACAAGTCATTGAGAAATTCATGTGTGTATAATTTCACAGTGAGCACATCTGACCTTTGTTAATGATGCCACTCAAACCTGCAGGTGGTGTTTCTCAAATAAACTCCCGTGGGAGCTGCGTGCGTTCCTGCTGCTGCTGCTGCCTCTGCGTGAGCAGCTCTTTCCTCCAGACGAGAGGAAGGAAGAACACACACTCAATTAAAGGGAAAAAAGTGAAACTGAATAGGAATCCATTGTCCAAACCACTTTACATCAAAACTCAACGGGCGCTCACTGTCTTTTGTTTTTTTCTTCTTCATTCTGAGTCACTTTTTTGTGGCACTGTCTTGGCAAGATATGTCTTGGCATCAAAGTGTTGTTGGTATGCAAACATGTTTCCATTTGAGAGTGCTCATCTGTGCTCTTTCTTTTTTTTTCTCCCACCAGAGATGAGATGAGGGGGGAGGGGGAGGATAAGTACTTGCTGGTTCCTAAACCGTTCTTTTCCAGCAGCTTTAGTGCAGTGAAGAAGGCCGAGAGTAGAAGTGGTGGTTAGAAAGTCCTTGAAAAGCAATTTATCCTCTCCCATCTACAGCCACCTTCTAACTGCTGGCTCTTCCAACTGTTGTCCACCATCTCCTCCTCTCATCTCCCGGAGCCCTCTTACTCCATCTTAATTTTGCGCTGCGCTTTCATCACCTGCTGACTCACGCTCTCCATCAGCTGTGTCCCCCCCCCACCCCCCTTACCCTTAGCTGTACCTTCCGCATTACTCTCTTTCTCTGAGCCGGATCACACACTTATCACATCTAGTATCGTCAGAATCAAATGTGAAGGCCGGCCACTGTCTCGATGCTTAAATCTCCCCATAATGGAGCCCAAGGGTATCTGAAATTGAGTGTGAAGACGGCATCAAGGTCATTTACTCCACCCCACAGGATAGTGATGGATGTGTTGTCTGATTGCTCAATTTGGCTGCCCTACTTGAGGGAGGGGGGGGCATATCTCATTGCACTTTGCGAGCAAGGGAGTGTTCCTTTTTGCACGGACGGCCAGAGAGTCCTTCCAGGCAGAGAAGGAAAAAGATGGAGGGGTGGGAGGTGGGTGTAATAGGAGAGTGGAGACTGTACAATAGCCACTGCCGCCTGGGAAGAAAGGGGTTCTGTGTCTCTGTACTCGAGTAAACATTTGAAGGAATAAAATAAAACATATTGATTGCTGGATGGATGGAGCGCCATCTGTCAATACGCTAATCTACCAAATTGACTGCACCTCGCTGAGTATTGTGCAGCTCCAAACAGCTGGATTCAGTCATTGAGAACCATAAACACCAGCCGGAGTCAGCGGAACCCTCACCCAAGTGCCTGTGATTTATAATCCCTTGGATTGTGTGTGCGTGCACTTGTGGGAATTACTAAAGACTGTGGATGGACATGTGGGGCTCAGCCCATGCAGTACTATTAAAGGGGTAAAAAGGATCATTCCCTTAGAGAAGCGCGATCTGAACTACGTTGTGCTTCTCTGACACTTTGTTGTTCCAACCACCTTCTTAAAAGCAGCATTGTGAAGTGGAAACTGTTGACCACTGTAATCCACTGTAATAAAGTTAACGTACAACATAATAATGTATTAACATTATCAGTGTTGTAAAAGATTATTTAATTTGAGCAAACAAAAACCCTTACTCTTCTCATTCACTAGTACAGAATAGATTTGAGGACTCCCAAATCCCTACAAGCCATTGGATTAAAAATGGCAAATGGAGTGTATTTATATAGACATTTTCCAGTTTTATTGGCCACTAAAAGCTTTTTACAGTACGTAGGTTCATGCACACATTCAAACAACCCTTCCATATGCTTCACTTTTTCTATCACATAGTGAGGGCAGTTTAAGGGTTTAGTATTTCGAAAGTTCTCTGATTAGCTAAAATCAAGTGCTGTTCTTGTCTACAAATTTGAGTTACTGCAGTTTTACTTGAGTATTTCCATTTTATGATTGATTTTCGTTTTCTGTTGATCATCTTGATCATTACAACGTAATAAACACTATGTGGATTATTAGTTCCAACCACAACACTGAGGTATCACTCATCTAGAAAACTAGAATGTCACTCAGTAGAGTTCATACCTCCACCAAGACCCCAAATTCTCCTTAAGAAACCACATTTAAATTAGCTAGATCCACATTTTTATTTCATTTGAATTTGCACACATTCATAATTTTATTCACCAAGATCCATGAATTATTCTCAAAAATAATAATACAACAAAAATGTTGAAAAAAGCACAATGTTAAAAAAAGTGCAAAAGAAATCCTGGATTCACACCAAAAATGTAATGAGTTCTTTCCTGACCAAAACCACATCCTTACACAAAGTTAATCCGTCCAGGGGCTTTTGTGTATTCTTGCTTACAGACACACAATCTCTAATCAAAACATCCCTGGCAGAGGTAATGATGCAATGATGTAATATGATGGAATGGGATAAATCGCCATGGTATTATGCATACTTTTACTTTTGACTTATAAGTACATCTTATTGCCAAGTAAACTTTTGAATTGCAAGACTATTATTTAAAAGAGATATTTCAAACCTTGGCTTTGTTATGTCAGAGAGCACACTGTGACACTGAAAGATCTTATTAAAGGTTATTATTGTGCAATTACATGCTTAACACCAAAAATGCCGATAATTTTTGTGAGCGAAGAATTGACTTTTGTTTGCTCCTAATAATCGATTCTTTACTTTTCTCTGCAAAATTTAACTTTTCCGGGTGAACAAAATTTGCTTAAAATAACCTGTGGCGTTTTCAGAATGGAGTCACAAATTTAACACCCACGTATACAGCGCACGGTTATCCTGCATTACAGATACAGCAGGAGTCAAACATGAATCCCAGTGCATGAGTCGGAGGCATTGCGCCGTCAGGCTAACAATCAACAGGCACACACGTGATAGACGAGTGAGGCGTGATTGTCTTAGTCTTTATGCAGTGTTATGTTTGAGGGTTAACAAAGCATAAGATTGGGCCGTGCCTCCGTGCTGCACATTCTCAGCTTGCAGGCCTTTTGTTCAGCAGCCCTTTGTGGAGCCTGCCCCGGATTCATTGAGACTCTCCACTGCTGAGTGAGCTGGAAGAGCTGCTTTTTTTTATTGTCACACACCCTTATTCTTTCCTCAACACACACAGGCATTCACACACATACGTGCACATACACACACAGGCATGCACACACATACGTGCACATACACACACAGGCATGCACAAAGGCTGAAGCCCTGCCAGCATTTCGTGGGATAATCTACCTTCCTGGAGGTTCGCTATAAAGCACCCTTCCCTTCCTCCCTTCCAACCGCACAACCCCACTTCTTCTCCTCCCCTCAACCCCTCCTCCCCTCAACCCCTCCTCCCCTCCCACCTCCTTCTCCGTCTTATCGGCCCCAGTGTTAGAAGCATGTGGTTTCCTGCCAATTTCTGGGAGCCGTGAGCAGCCTCTCCAAACAGGAACACGCATGAAGACATTCCACTGTTGAAGGAAACGGTGTCCTCAACCGCCCTCCCCTCTTGTTTCAAATCCCCACTGGACGCTTCTACACATCCCGGGATAACACGCACAAACATCCACAGACGAACAAGAGCGGGCACGGGTTATGCAGCCATTCAATACAGCCATGGACATGGCAATGAAGATGGCTGTGTGACCGTGTGTGTGACAGAAACAAACCAAAATAGTGTGAGAAAGAGCGTATGACAGCAACAGAGGAAAAGTGTGCATGGGTTTTATTGTATGAAAAAGAGAAGGGGACGTTTCAGTCAACAAAAAGAACTGAAATTACTTTTTTATAGAGAAATGTATCATCATAATCACATCATAATTTATCATCATGTCAGAACTTTGGCTTTGGAATGGGAGTCCGACTGTGAAACAGAAAACTCTTTAGCGTGCTTACTCACCACACTTAACCATAAGTTGTTTGAGAGGTGCTTGTACTGTATGTTTTTTTATTGGAAATCTATAAAAGCTTCAGTTGAAAAGCAAACATCAGTGTGAAGAGCACTGAGCGAGCTGTTGGAGGGCTGTTATGTGCCTGGTAGAAGAGTTGTTTAACATCGCAGGGAGCGCTCTTTGAAAGGCAGACGGCAGGTCATGTGGTGAGATGCGGAGAAAAAAGAACAATAGGCACAGACTCACATGGGCATCATCTGCATGTGGAAGGTCAAGTAGTTCTAATCGTAATACAGTGGAACTGGAACAGACGCAACAGCAGCCTCTGTGTCGTCACGACACCACGGAGAAATGAGTCTTGATGACAAAGGCAGCCTCACTGTGAAGAAAGACTGAAGTGTGTAATTAGTAGGTTTAGAAGGAAGCAACCTCAAGGGACTGATCCTCTCCAAAAGTCAAACAAAAACTGGGATTCAAGCAAGTAAACGATGCACAATAGTAGGCTTTAAATCATTCAAAATCTTATTTATAAGCTCCGTGCTCTCTCCCCTGGCATGCGAGGCGTATCGATCGGGGAATTTTATTGGAGAATTCTGCGAGAGATGATTAATCATAAGTCACTTTTCTCCCCTGTGTGTAATGGATCAGTGCCAGGGAGAGAGAGGCAGAGAGGGTATGTCCTCAATCTGCCGTGCCGTTGCCTTTTTAGCAGCCAATTCTCCCACTTCACATCTTATCTGCACTCCTCCGTTTCTGAAGGTTTTGGAAGGTAGAGTACACAGAGCGAAATGCCCCAGACAGACATTTCTCTACTCCCTTCCCTTTCCAAGGTGGTTGTGCTCACCAGGCATGTACGTGGCATGGCTTCTTTTTTGTGTGCCCACATAAATGATTCAGTGCCATATTGAAATAACACAGTGAGCTCCTCCGGTGAGGCTGCAGAGTTGTTTTGAGATTCAGGTCAACTGTTGGATGCTCAATACAAACCAAGGTACTTGAAGCAAGTACAGATTAACTTGAACTTTAGTTGCCATATACTTGATTTTCTTGTCTCTTACTGAATTAAATAAGGTCTTTGAGGAATTGTCATTTGTTTTTGTGTCATGCCAATTAAGTCTCCAAGAGAGTCATCCACCATGACCGTTGGATGCTGCTTGATTAAACTGACCAGTTTAATCCATCAATTTAAATACATTCAATAAGTATACACAAAGTGGTTGGATTTCATGAATTTGTCTCAATTTCTGATATCATATTACATTTTACAAGACAAAAGGCTACATTAAGTTTAATCTTGTTTGGTTTGAGTTTTTTGAAACCCCTGTGAAGTAGTGGATTGTCACGTTGATTCAGACAAGTAGTTCCAGCCTCATTTTCTAATCAGCATACAGCCCCCCACCCACCAACCCTCACATCATGGGAGACATTTCTTGTCACACGCACATGCCCATGGTTGAGGGTCTGCGTCAGTCTGTGGTACCACACATGAGTACCTGATCATACATCCCATTCCAATATTGTACCTGGAGCATGGGCAGTTGACGCATATATTTGAGACGGTCAAAACTTTTGATTGGAAGACGACATTTGCATGACGAAGACAATAGTGAACCCCAGCACACTGGCAGACGCGGAAACCATGAATTTGCCTTAACCCTTCACCCTAACCATTCTGTAAAGCCCTGGATAGGTACATGAATTACTTTACCTTGCTTTCTGCAATATCAGGCCAAAGCCAATTTTTGCGCACTGACGTCACACAAGGATTTGAATACAATTGCTTAATTCACTTTCACAGTTGAGAGAAACACTATGAAAAATGTGAGCAACAATATCCCTGTGGGGAAAAACTGTTCCAAAGTGTGCGCTGCTACCCCCAGTTGTACAAGTATCACGTGTCACCTGTTGCTATGATGGTCAGCTTTAAGGGGGCTCTTCAGAACAGTTAAAAATACTTTTTTCCCCCAGTCATGTTGAGACAACAATGAAGTTTGGCTCTGAAAATACTGAAACCTTTGGTGTTATGGAAAAAAAATAGTTATGTCAAAGGAATTTTGGTTAAGGTGTGGTTAGGGTTAGGCAACAGAACAGGTTAGGGATTGTGGTTCCGACATTCACAACCAGATCACGCCATGATTGAGCAGCTGTGCTGAGGTGAGAAAAGAGTCATGGTTAAAACTTCTCCCCCAAGCTCTCATTTTTCATTCTTTTTCAACTGACTCTGACACTTTTCATGTGAACAACCAAGTGCAACAGTATGACGGTTTTCCAGGAATGACTGTCAGAAAACATACGCTACATGTTTTAAAGTTACTGCAACCCCCCTCTCTATCGGCTTTTCAATAGAAATAACTACAAACGCATGATTTCTGATGTGGTTGGACAACATGTTTTACCATCTGGGTCTCATACAGTTAAGTCCGGCCCTGAAACAACCAGTGTGCTTCATCAGAACTGGTTCTCTGATGGTTGGCTTCAGAAACCCCCCTCCTCCTTTTTTGATATTCAGATCAGTTTAACTTGTAGACCCTTTTACAGAGCCTGTTCAAGGCAAGAGTGTTATGCATACCATTCTGTATAAAGGGTACAAATACGGAATTTGGGGGTTGGTAGGCTATTGTTGTTCCGTCATTATGCCAGCAGAAGAGATGGTCACATAGCCTGATCGACAAGACAGACACCAACACTATTGTGTTAAAGCCATGCCCCTGATTCTGGAGCGTTGGCTTGATGTGTTAGGTCACTCACCAGGCTTTGTGTTTCAGTGAAAAAATATATATATTAAGGGGTCTTCTCAACTGCAATATTGCAAGATCTCTGTATCAGGCTACATCCATATGTTTCATTTGGAAACGTATCAACTCCTCTGCAGATACGCCTGGCGTCCACACTACACCAGAGTTTTAGAGCTACTAAAACAGAAATGTTTGGAAATGCTGCTTGCCCCATTTAGGTCTAAAAACTCCCTGGCTGCATTTTAGTCTTGAAGGGCAAAGACGGATATGTTTTGAAACAATGACATAGACACCCACAACCACTTGCTGATTGGGTCTTTTCAGTCACGACGTAGTCTTCGCTGATTCTTCAGGCTCCAATCAAATTAACCCCTTTTTGTAGAAAACAACCTCGGCTACCAGTGTAGAACACAACATGGATTATCAATTACAAGCATTGCTGACCCTGTTGTCTTCACTAAGTTCAACTTTTGTGCAGTTAAACTCTAGATTTCCCTCCCTGCCATTGCTGCTTCTTGTTTGTAGCCTAGCTCTTTCTGCAACAAACAACCAAGTGCTTCCTGTGTAGACCCGCACAAGCAAAGAAAGGTGGGGAATTATGGTTCCACCTTTGTGCTGCCTGTTGATGTAGTCACCGAGCCGGATCGATGTCTGTGTACAAGGGAGATTTAGAACCGTGGGGACAGACACCGACACTGTTGTGTCACAGGTCACGCCGCTGATTCTGGAAAGCTGGCATGATACAGTTTGTCAAATCCCACACAGGAGTAGCAATATGCCGACTTGTTGGGTTCTGTGTAAAAAAGGCAAAGGAGGAACAACAAAAGCTCTTATTAACGGCAGTGCAGCTGGATCTCTGTGTTAAAGAGGCTAGTGTAACACAACATCCCCCTTCTTTACACAAAGAGCACACTGCTTCCTGTAGTGGCACTAGACGTACATAATTCACACAAGGACATGATTCCTATACTGGAATGTATATATCCTGTCACACTGCGATGATGATGTTTGATGGGAATATTGGCTACTGCTGTGGTCGAATCTGTGATTTTTCTACACACCGAACATTACTCAGTTTTTACACATTCATGCCCAGAAGCAGAACAACCTCAATCTTCTACTGTCAGAGGCCGAGCAGCCCTCTGGAGTTATAGCAATTCAAGGCTGCTACGTGCTTCAAACAAACTGCTGCTGACTGACGAAGGATGCAGTCAGATTGAGTCTGAAGAGTTTTTATGTTGTGGGTAAACAACAACCTGACAGTGACTCACTTTCCTTGAGTCGACTGGAGTGATTTTTTTTTCAGCACAAACATGATTGGCACGACTGTCATCCTCCTTTGCATTATAAAGAGTCCTCAAAGTTGTTTCCGCACATCTCGCCCCTGATAAGTTTCTCCATCTTAATGTCATGCTGTTCAAACTCAGCTGCACACCTCTCATACATAATGAATGAGGGCTAACTGTTTGTCTTATGAAGTCGTCTGCGAGTAACGCAAGCTCCTTGCTCAAGGGTGCAGTTGATGAGGGGAGAATCCACTCCACAAGTGCACGTCTCTCACCTCAGTAAAATGCCTCTTTTAATATGATCTTCATCCCTCTGGTATCAATAAATTAACCAGTCTGCAGATATTGTGGTCTCTCTGAAAAAAAAGAAAAAATACATGTAGCTCCAAGGACTCATCCCACCTATGAATATAAATGAACTCTATGCCATAACTCGCAAGTTAAAACAAAAAAAATCACAGTTTTCCCAGGAACTCATTACAGAAGCAGTGAGGCAGGGCTTAATGTTGTTTTGACTGAATTGTAGTTATCAGTAGGCCACCGTGATGAGGCTCAATTAGAGCAGCATGCTATGAGCTAAGCAGAGGTAATCACTGGGCGGAGGGCAGACTTATGTGGAGGCATGGATATTCACTCTGAACAGAAAAAAGCGAGGGATTCACAATAGGACCTGGAGCCGTGGAGAGCAGCTAATGAGCCTACATGATTCACGCTTGGTCTCCCCCACAGAGAGCCTTGTCCTGGGCAGAGCGGAGGCGCACAAGAGGTGCAGTTTTTGCTCCAACACATTCCACGACGCAGCCTGTCAGAGCCAGGAGGGTAAAGGGGGCGATTAAAAGTTTCTCTTGCAAATGCTGAGATGAATGAAAGCTTTTTTTCCTGCATCTTATTAGAATCTTGAATTAATCTGGACATTGTGGACGTGTTTATTTCATTAAACAGAGCAGGACAATGTGTCCTGCGCCAAGACTCCATCTTCCCCCATTCAACCTGATGTTGCAGAGAGCTCACAAGAAAACCTGCTTGTGGTTTTAAAGGGGTAATTTTGTTGAGAATAACTATTAACACTGCAGACAAGTGATGATCTGAGCAGATATACCTAATCCTCCATGCAAGAAAATTGCTGGACAAATTAAAAAGACTGTTGTTGGGTTTCTTTGTAATATTGTTAGGTCTCGACCTTACCATATAAAGTGCCTGGAGATAATGTACTGTATGTTGTGGTTTTCAAATTCAAATGAATTACTGAGTTAAGGTGTGAGAGGCATTGCCTAAATGATCTGCACTATCAGATCATTTAGTCGGTCCTGAGGTAGAACAGGTCGTTCACTAACAAGAAGGTCAGGGCTTCGATCCCAGACTCCCCCTTTCCACATGCTGAAGGCAAGATACAGAACCCCAAATGCACTGTATGAATGTGTTTGTATGAAGGGGAAAAAAGGACTGTAAAAGTGCTTCAAGTGGTCATCAGGTTCAACAAGTAGAAGATGGTGCAGAAATGTAACTGGTCCATCATGGATAACTGTATAACACCATAATAATTAAAAAGGTGCTATTATTATCCATAGATTAATAATAATAATAATTATGTCACTCATTTCACTGCGCCTTTCTAGAATGGTTGGAAGTTAAACCAAGATTAAAATCAGGTTAAGAGGCAAAGACACCTAACAGTACATCATATGTGAACACAAGAGGGACTAAAAGTAAGACCAGGGGTTAAAAAGTGATAAGTAAGGGACAGATAAGATTTTATGGTGACTGATCAAAGCAGATGTGTTTTTAGTTGGGATTTGAACAGTCCGGCTGGAGGATGTGAGGTGGCCGGGATGTCCAAAGGCTCTGCCACCCACAGTGCTGAGTTTTAATATGGGGACAGAGAGAAGAGCAGCTGAGGAAGAGCGCAGAGCACAGGAAGATGAAGAAGGTCCAACAGGTATGGGGAGCCAGGTTATGGAGGGCTGTATTTATATAGTGATTTTTAAGTCTTGATGAAAGTGCTTTACAGTGCTTCACCCATTCACACACACATTCATACAGCACATCTATGTGCAGCACCTTCTTTATCACATACACACAATTTAGGGTTGCCCATGGACACTTCGGCATGCAGAATGGGTGAGCATCCCAGTAGAACCTTGTGGTGTATTGTTTGTTGGGAGACTGGGATTGAATTGCTGAATCTTTGGTTAGTGGAAGATCCGCTCTACCCCCTGAGCCACAGTAGCATCTTGAAGAAGATGAATGAGGAGTGGTGTGATGTATTGATTTAAATCAGCTGGAATCGTGATCTTGTGTTTCTTCCAGATAAAGTTGAGAATCAAAAAGAGATTGTTTTTTATCAACAGATCTCCTCCTGCCTCAAGAGCTGATATTATTGTTTTAAACGTTATACAGATTAGCCACTTGTTGCCTGTAGGTGTGTGTGTGTGGGTCGAGGTGATGTCTCTGAAGAATCTCTGGTTTTATTCATTAAAAAAAAAGCCACTAAATAAGCATCGAGACTTTTAAACCGAGGCGCGCTGTGATTGGGCGGCAGCGGGCCACGTGGGGCGGTGCAGTCAGTCGCTGTGCGGTGCCTGGAGCCAGCGCTGAGTGGAGCCTGTCTGCCAACAGCCTCAGCAGCGGCTCGATCTGGATCCTACTACACTCACTGACAATTAAACAGGAGGCCGCTTTTTCTTCTTATTCCCGAGGACCACTCTCCACCATGGGCGACAAGAAGAGCCCTACCAGGTAATGCGACCGCCTGCTGTCGATTTCGAGCCGTTCCGTGCGTCCTCGCGGCTCGATATTCGGATGCGTTTCTCCGCTTCACGGGGATCGTTTCTCCCTTTTTCAGTTGGTATGCCACAGCTAGCTAGAATAGTGCAGTCACTATGGCGGCTTCTCGCTCCCCTCGCAGCCCCAGTCACTTAACAGACAAAGGGATTTTTTTCGGCGGAGACGCCTGGCATTCCCCGGAACGCTCTTCCGTCTCCGAGAAGCCTTTCGGAGGGTCACTGTCGAAATGGACACGGTGTGATATCCGTTTCGTTAGCCGACATGCTAAGCGTCGATGCCGAAATTTTTAGCAACGCTCGCCTGCCTGCTAGCACGTAGCCTGGCGATACAATCGGACGGTGTGGATGGTCGTCCGCTCCTCTGCTGAGGAGGGGGACACATTCAAACCAAGGAGCTCCACGAACCGGGACTCGAACCCAATATTAATGACAACACCAGCATGCTTTGTGCAGGAGAGTAGCTTTTATATCGCACAACAGGTTACGTTGGTCACCGCCACCTTTCTTGTAAATTCGTGGAGAAACGTTCTTGGCATTTTGTTTAACTAACTTGACCTTAACGTCTGTGTCATTTATTTTATGATTTTTTTTGCAAAGGCCAAAAAGACAAGCCAAACAGACCGCAGACGATGGATACTGGGACTGTAGCGTGTGCACCTTCAGGAACACCGCCGAGGCTTTTAAATGCAGCATCTGCGATGTGAGGAAGGGCACATCCACAAGGTAACGTAGCTCTCTCTCCAGCTCCAGCTCCCTCTCCCTCTCCCTTCTCTCTCTCTCTCTCTCTCTCTCTCTCTCTCCCTCCCCAGCTCTCTCCCTCTCTCTCCCCTCCAGTCTGAGCGCACCCCCCCCTCCCCCCTTGCTTGGCTGGCTGCAGCAGCGTTGCATCGCAATTTATGGGAATGACAACTTTGATCGACAGCTTATTTGTCTGCGAGCTAACAGGGACTTGTTGATTGACAAAAAAACACAAAAAACACACATCTTCTTCAGCCGTTGTCTGGATTAATCCACAGATTTCTTATTTTTTTTGAAGCACTGCGTTGCCTCTGTGCATTGGTCTAGGTAGGCTGGCTGCTTCACTAGCCAGAGGGGGGGGGGGGGGGGGTGAGGTGGGCTGGGGTGGGGAAGAGGGACCATACTTCATGATGGCTGTACAGCTACAGTGCATCAACAAGAGCTGCAGCGAGAGGCACTGGCTGCCTTCCTCTTTCTTTTCTTCCATGCAGTGAAACGAGGTGAATGCATGCATGGGCATTTCAGTTACCTGTAGGATTGTACAGGATTTTTTTCTACATATATTGGGCTGACAAGTAAGATTTATTGTGCCTGGAGCTGCTGCACGGTGAAGGAATGATTGTATTTCTTAGGGCAGGAAAAGTGGTTGTAAGCTGCATCAGAGACACCAACTCCACATGTTGTTTTTTTACATTTCTCTTGTGCTGTGTATTTTAAGCCAGTGTCATTTTATACCCAACCTGGTATGACTGTGTTTAGAGGAGGTTCACTAGTTTTTTTTCAAATGTAAAAAAAAATATATATGTTTTTGTTAATACTTATGATTAACATATATTAGGCGATTATTATAATATAATAATTTTCCAAATTTAAATCAGCTACAAATTTGCTTTGTTCCTTGAAGTGAATTTTACTTTTTTTTGCTCTCAGAAAAAAGGACATCTTCAGGTTAATCATTTTGGCATTTATAGTAACAGGTGGCTCGTATGTTCCAGACATTTCCCCTGAGCTCAACTCAAAATTTTGTGATGTCACTCAAAGACAGCGTCTTATGGGAAACTGAGATGAAATCAGCATGTAACCTGAATATCATGACGGGATTCCCTTTCGGTTTAGGTGTATACTGACGCCTCCTCCTTCTGTTCTGGGGAAGGTGTTTGATGATAAGTTGTGTGTGTCACGGTGTGAGTTTGTTTTCTCACATCATCAGTTGTATGAAGAAGTGGAGACATAGATTAGTCATCTGTGGGTTTGTTGACAAGTTCCCTACACTCTAACCTTTCCAGCTGTGGTTTTACAATGAGTGGCTCGACTGACACCCATGGTGCACTGCAAAAACGGGGGAGAGCATACTTGGCGCTGCTGTACTGAGAATCCTAAAGATTCAGCTCAATCCTAATTGTGTGGCTCCCCTCCCCCTATGAGCTTTTCCCAGCAGCGTGTAGCTTAAGACCACAGCTGATGATGCAGGCTGAGCTCGCTGCGCGAAAGCAGGAAGCGGAGACAAGTGCGTCGTAGCCATCCTGCCACTGTGCTTTTGGCAACAGCCCAGTTGCCTGTATTTTGTAAATGGGAGCACATGACATCACTGGAGTGTTTGTTGCAAGTCACTATTTGATCTGAATTGTTAACCTTTGATTAATGCAATTTTATAGTTGTGGGGCTGCCTCTTATTCTAATGAGTACTAATTAGCTGTCTTTTCTTCACTGTGTGATGTGTTCCAGCAAAGCATGGGACAAAGCAACATGCTCTTAGCCAAACGATTCACACTCAAGGCGATGTGTGGATGTTCGCTGCTTTTTTCTGATGCTTTGCTTTAAATGTGTTTTTATGCACGAGGACATGTGTGTTCACTAATTAGAGTTCCTCACTGCTGATCAGAGTTGAAACACCTCTTTTGTCAATATTGTAGCCATGATTTGGTGCTACAGGAGAGATCGGTTTAGGTATTGGCTTGTGCAGACACTGTGACATGATTATATTGAAGGCATATTTGAAATAGCTTATTTTGGAAGGTGTAAATGTGTGGGAGCCAGTTCCACACGCTCCTCCCTCCGTTGCCAAATGTAGCTGTTTTTCTCCTGTGTCCTGGGACAAAGGTCAGCTAGTATTGGCTGTAGCAGCTGACTGTAGTAAGAAGAATGTTGATGTAGCAGAAGTTTAGGGCAAAAACATGATCAGTCACATATTCATGTATTGTGGAAAAGCTGTTGGTACAACAAGTTGCAGTAGTGATGTGACGACCTACATTAGTTGTCCCAGCGTGCCCCATGGCCATTCTGGGAACAATGGTGTCGTGTTCATTCATGAATATCAATAGATAATAAAATATATATTTAACTTAATGTTTAACATTTAGGTGAGTTAGTTAAATTACCTTTCCCTTGCTTCTATTTTTCTCTCCCCCTTTCTCTCTCCCTCTGGCAGACTGCTGCTACAAATTGTATGTATCAGAAATACTGGGTTGCAGCCAGCAGACAGTAGCGCATTGATGTGGTTTCTAGCTGCACTTTTGAGTCATACAGGGTTAACCTACCTCACTTAAGTGAAATCTAAATCAGATGAATATTTCCATCCCCTTACGATCGATACATCCATAATTTACAGTCTGCTCGGGGTAATTGATCCTGCTCTTACCTGGTATTAGTCTGAGGTGATCAAGTGGCTCACCTCAGATCACTCAGGCCACTTTCTGCGGTGGCCTGGGTTGCATATGTCCACGCTCTTGTGGATGCAAATGTGTCCTGGGCCAAAGTGAAAGACCACCTACTCACCTGATGCCCTCTGCACAAGCTGAAGTATTTTCAAAAACGCCGGCTGGGATGCTGTGTATTATGAGCGTGCACCATATCTTGGGCGATGTGGTTTGCCTGAAAAATTCAAAGGAATAGATCAGGTCTTCATTGTTTCTACTTCTTATCATTTCTGGCAGACAGGCACAGGAAGTGCAGTGCTGCCACCTGCCTTTTAAAACACATTTGTTTTTGCAAACAGAAATTGTGAATTTATTTGCATATTGAACAGCACATAGTGACGCATACTAATGCCAGGTGTGAACTGACATACTAAGAGCTGTTCACTTGTGGTTGGATTATCCAAGGCCCTTATTAATGCCAGGTATGTACAGGACCGCTGAGATACTTGCTGTTTCCACCAGTGTTGGTTGAGAATATACAGTTAACACGAACCATGGTAATTTACAGATAACTGTTTACACTTGACAAGACTTGAATCACACCTGGTCCCCTTCTAGCGGTAGGTAAGCTAGATAACTGTGGGTCATGACGTTTTGATTTGTGCTACTGGAGGCAAGAATATGTTAACGAGAGCTGTGGCATCAGCATGCGGAGAGAGGCCCCACTCTCCCCAGCCGAGTGCAGCCTAATGAACCTGTTGACCCAGTCCAGCTCAGTGATGTAACATGATACCCAAGTAGGCTAAATCTAGCTTCTGCCACTCTTGACTCTTAAACAAGAAAGCACTTTGCTTTTTGCACCTGACCTCGCAGTTATTCTACAAGTCCAAGTAGCCAAAGTGTTCAGCCTCTGCATTCAGTGCTGACTTCTTTGGTAATTAGAGAAGGGGTCGTATTGGCATCCCCTGTGAGGCACATGCTATCATATTTAAATGTTTCTGGCATCTGAACCTGATCAGTGTGTGAACGTGACACCTTGTTGCTGTACATCAGTTTGCTTTGTGGTGGTGTTTGGTATGCACCTCTGGCAGCCCGGGGCCCAGGGAGAAACCATTAGGAGCCCTCTAAAGTTGATTGATGGTGGGGATCACAGGAAGTCTTGAGGTACCTCAGTCTTTGACTGCTGCGCTGTTATCTGTGCACTGTTGCTCTGTTGTCAACCATTTCAAGTAGCTTCCATCTGTGCCCTATATAAAACAGAACAAATGGGTGTCTCTCACTTGTTCGCAAAATCCAGCGCTCTGACTTGAATGAATACATTTATATGGTCCAGACTGCTGCAGGCATACACACAACCAAAACAGTTACAACTGATATGCTGTGTATATAGCAGTATGATATACAGGGGTTATTTGTATAGGTTTTAAGAATAAGACAAGTAGAAAATGTTCTTAAAAGGTTTAAATCAGTTAAAAAATTTGAGGAGTGGAGAGGACTCTCATCCCTCTAGAAACTAACAACATTTCTCTCTATGGACGCTTCATATTCACTTCAATTCACACGCCTGTGAGTAAAGCATGTGAATGAAACACTTTGCACCACGTTGAGAACAACAAGCATCAGTCAGATGTCAACAATGAAGTGAGCAATGCTCATAACAGATTTAGGATTATCATTCATAGAAGAGAAGACAATACTGCAACTTAACAGGAGTATCGCTCAGTAGAGTTAGAGCAAACGCACTCACTTGATAGGAACACACAAGGAATTATGCACTTAATCTGTGACATAAACAAATTTGAAAGATCCAGCTTGTTATAAAGACACAAGGTATTCCTTGTGGGGGTCTTACTTTGTGCAAGGGCCACTGTAATATGCAAATGCACATAGGTATGTTGTCATTACATAATATTTGGATAGGATTCGCTAAAAGAAACGTTGTCGGTGTATTCTAGCATTACATTTAAGTAAATTAACACTTAAATGTTAACATAACGGTGTGGTAATGCGAGTGAATTCTGGATAAAGGAACAGCTAACAATGAGTAATTGGAAGAATGAAGGCCTGTTAGCTAGCTAGACAGACATTTCCTCTTTTCATTACTGTTCGCAAATGTTCTGTATGTACTCAGGCCTCAAGAGCCTTTCTGGTGCGGGCAGATGCAAAGAAACCTCCCAGCAGGGTGCGCTTTGCAAGCACACTAAAGAACTTTCGCACACATGCGCTTCATCTCCACTGCTACAACTCCATCCCAGGAGAAACGCTGTGATCACTGTGGCAAACTTAAATAAGTCAACCATAGGCAGTTACTCACACTTGTCCATGACTCAGTGGATATTTACAGATGTTAATGTGCTTAAGTAAATGTGTTTTGCATTTAGTCTGTGGCTTTATAGTGAGACCATATGGGCAACTCATAAATCCCCAGATTATGAATGGTTGAAGCAGGATTGATAAGTAGAGTCAGAATGGATAGAATCTAAGGGACACTTAGCCATAAAGATGGGGTTAGTATTTGGGCCAAAAAAAGTTAAAGTGCATCTCTTGTTCTGTGTGTTTGTTAAGACTACAGAATTATTGGAAAGTGATTGCAGTGTGTGTGTGTGTGTGTGTGTCTCGTTGTGTGTGCCTTTTACAATGATGGAATAGAGTCATTATAATCCGTGGATTCTCCCACTGTCGCATTAAGGCAAATTGTCTTGGATAATGGAATTACATAAGAGGGACATGCTGGCGCTCAATTTTTATCTGCACTTCCTCGCCCACCGCTTGCCCCTACAGCAGCCCCTGCTCAGAGGAAACTGCTTTTGCTTATCCAGCATTATCAGCATCTGCACTAAAACCCTAAGCACGAGTGGTTAGCCCTAATCTTTACGTTAATTGCTGGATTTAAAAGTTCTTAATTACTTCATGGGATTTGGCAGAGTGTGAGTGATTAAATACAATAGCCAATTTGGCAATCTGACAAAACAAGAGAAATGTTTAGAGAGTTGTCGGGCTCCTCCCATTCAGGAAAAAGATGAGGCAAGCAAATGAGTGTGACAGAGAGGGAGAGAGAGAGGCATCTCTGAAAACTACAGGGGAATAAAGCATATGAGGACAAGGAGGAAGGGAACGAGGCAGTTGTTAAGCATGCAGTCACAGCGAGCTGAGGAGTCGGAAGAGGGCAAAAGAGGACAAGGAAAGAAACAGAGTGGTGAAGCGACGGAGTGTGTGTGTGTGTGTGTGTGTGTGTGTGTGTGTGTGTGTGTGTGTGTGTGTGTGTGTGTGTGTGTGTGTGTGTGTGTGTGTGTGTGTGTGTGTGTGTGTGTGTGTGTGTGTGTGTGTGTGTGTGTGTGTGTGTGTGTGTTGAAGGAAGGGGGGCTATGGATGGCTGTAAGGGGGATGTGCTCACTCAGCCAAGAGTCTCCAGGGGCTAAAGCAGAGCGAAGCACATCATTACCCAGGGAGGGGGTGACTGGACAGCCTCGTCTGTTTCTACCAGCACCACCATCCATGCATGGCAAAAGAACAGAAGCATTCAACGTGCCATTTGCTACAAATGAGAACCAGAATTTTCCTTGTAATTTCAAGCGTTTTCATGCTATTGATCCTCAGTCCAGTTTCAAATCTAGTTGGCCACGGTTAGTCTAAATGTTACTGAGAAGTTAACATCCAGAAAAACTTGCTTTGGTAAATTTGAATCTTGGCTACAGTTTTAGCTCTTAGGTTTCCCACTTGCTGTTTGATGGCTTTATGTTGTGCCCCTTGTGTAGGACATTGACTCCATATAAGGATGAATGATGCATCACCACTTTCCCTCACTGTACAAAATGGACCCAAAATAGTCTAGATGCAGATGCTGCCATATTGTTATAGTGACGTCATAGTGATCAGGAGGTGGAGCTTTGGTATTGAGGTCCGGCCCATAGGACCAACCAGTTACATAGTAAGGCTGTGCGATATATAACCAAAATCCCATGTCCTGATATCACCTTTTTATTATTTCCAGATAATGATGCATATCACTATATAGTTCATTTATTCTAATGTCAGTTAATAGTTATATAGTAAAAAAAATGACCACATGGAAGGACCCATTTCTCATTACATTTTCAATCATTTTTCAACAAATGAAAGGCACTTTTTCACATGTGGTTATTTTTCTTTCTTTAGAACCTTTATGAAATGTTTGCAATTTAAAAATATAACAATATGAAAGAATGGATTGTTAATGTAAGAATTATAAATTAATACACTTTTTGGCTATAGTTGAAAACAAAATAAATATAGGCCTAAAATGCAAATATGTTCAAAAATATAAAAACCAAACATGTAATGCTGTAACAGTAGGACCCTGCCCCTTTTATAGTACAAGCTCATAATATAAATTATTGATTTCAATAGATGTTTTTGTGTAATCACAGCCCTATAACAGTGCTGCTGGATGATTTGTTGAATAAATTAAAACCAGGCCGAGTTTACACTAAATCAAATGGGCAGGAAAAATGACTGCTTGACGGATAACTCATGCCCACCAGAGGCAAGCAGCAGGAGAGAGGGTGAAGAGAGGTGAAGAAGAGACCTACTTAAAGCCGGCAGGATTTACGAAAGGGCGATGGTGGGAGGGGGATAATGTGCAGTTAGAAAGTGAAGACCTGAAGAATGATGGAAAGGCAATAGAGAGGAGGAAAACAAATGAGTGATACCGAGCAATGTCACACAGTGCTGCTGATGGAAGTAACTTATACGTGCTTAGTGCCTTTGCAGTGACTTCACTGTCAGTCTACCCCGATGCCAGGCAGTTCATAGCCTGAAAGCTCTGGCATGGAATGGGATGAGTTGGGAGTGTGAATATGAAATGTCTTTTACACATTTTCTCTATAAATTCCCCAAGTTCTTCTTGATCTGTCCCACTCAAATGTAGAGAAACTCGGGCTACATCCATACTACTACGTTTTTGTGTGAAAATGCATCAATTCTGCTACGGATATACATGGCACCCACACTACTCCGGAGTTTTAGAGCCTCATAAAAAAAGAGTAGGTTGCCCAGTATACATGAGTGGTCATGTCTTATGCATTTTCAGACATATTATTATGGACGGGGATTAAAACTTGCATAAAGCCGAAATGCTCATGGGGACAGAGAGCATATTAGTTTGAAAAGGTTGAAAAAGCACTTTTCAAACAACTCATTGGTATGGATGCAGCCTCAGATAGCCAGGCATTGTCAGGGGAAGCAGATAAACACACTCCTGGCAGCCGTCGTGGCGTATAAGGTTCACAGTTGTTGCTGAAAAGTTCAGATATTTCTCTTCAGTTTTCCCCGAATTTCCCTCACTCTCTCTCTTGTAATATGTTTTTTGGATTCATGATCCAACAACATCGATTAATAACTAAATACATGTGATTGTTTTGGTAAGCAACAGAGACGAGCAGACACACACTCCTGCAGACAGGAGAGAAGTTCTTCCACAGATTATGACACAACGTAGTGTCTTAACTTCATTGTTGCAGGAAAACAAAGCCTCTTTTATTCATGAACATAAAAATGAATTCAGCTGGTTTTTGTAATGATCGGCTCTACATGTGAGTGATTTAGAAAAGAGCAGAGGCGCAGAATCTCTTGTTGGTTGACGCTGAGTATTGCACATCAATGCAGTGGCACTGCCAGCAGGGCCACCTGGACACTGTGATGGCTATAATCAGAGTTTTTTTACCACACATCCTTAGTGTATTGGGGCCAGACTGCCGCTGCTGCTAAAAAATCCAGGGAAACGCTGAGTACCTATAGAAATTTGATGGAGACATTGTAGGAGATCCAAAGACCCCCACAAGGAGGGTAAGGAGAAGTGGTTAGAGGGGGGAGAAGTGACAGTAACATTAAGCCCTCAAAATCCTGACTGGAAGGGAGGGATGAAAGAATGAATGCTTAATGCCTCTGGTGGGCAGTGGGAATGAATTGAGGAGCACTATAGCCCCAGGCTGCTCTTCGGGTGTTATCCTCATTCAACCTCCCTAAGACACTCACTCACACAGATTGCTTTACCCATGGATGGCTAGAGGTGACAACACCACTTCAGTCACGTCAGGCTCACATGATCAAGAATGTTCCCACAGGGAATGTGCAGTCACTCCTCAGTTTATTAGGAACACCTTGCTTACACCAATGCCGTCTAATACAACAGGCCTCCAAATATGTGAACAGCTGTGTTAATGAGGTTTTGATTCAGCTGATTGTTTTAAAGGCTGCAGTTTATGATGATGATGTTGAAGTGGATTGCATTGTACAAAGAGGTGGGTCACTAATTACCCTAGTAAATAGTAGGAACGCCTGTCTACATAACAGTGCAGTTCAACAGGACCACAAACTGCATCCTCCATAATGATTATTCAGTTGTAAATGGTATATATTTATATAGCAGAAGTAGTATTAGCTGGGTGTTTCTAATAAATACAAAATGCAAGTCCTGTAGTCTATTAAGCTGTTGACGTGATCTGAAAATTGGGTCCGGACATTTTCCCGACTTTGCATTTCACATATGAAGAACGCAGCAGAAGATTACAACACAGACATTTTCCAGCATTCAGGCCAGGGTTGGTGGCTGCGGAGAGCATGCAGAAGGCAGCACAAAATATAAATATTCAGCTGCAGAAATCAGTGTTTTTATGTATAGCACATCCACACCAGTGTCTGTTCTTATTACCAGGAGCTCTAGAATTTCCTTGTCTTTCTAAGTTGACATCTTCGTCTGTGTCTTCTACGTGCATGTCTCCTCTTTTTCTGAGATATTTTTATTCCTCCACATTTACGTCTGCTGCATCTCACAAACATCCTCACAACTACTCGCGCTTTGTGAATTTTCTCGACATTGTCCTGCTGTATTCTCTCATGGGCTCACTTGGAAATCATTGCATATCTGAAAGTAGCTTTATGGATGTTAAGGTGTTGAAATTTGGCCACTGTGTAATAAAGTAGTGACAACATGGTATTACTAGCATTTGACAAGAAAAGATTATGTTGGCACAGTATCTTGCGTTGAAACAATGCTGAGATCTTCAACGTTAGATTTTGCTGTTGGCAGCCTCGCTCTTCTGCTGTATGAGCCTGAACACCTTGTATCACCGGTAACACTGACTACCATGGCAACTTAATAGTCTATGAGGTATTAAATTTGCCAACTAGGGATGCATGATATATATCGGCCCGATAATGGGAATTTTATATTATTATTTAATTATTTACCCGTAGGTGTGCATAAACTTAAGGCTATGAACTTCTTTTTAAGAAACGTGAAATTATCGGTATCGGCCGGAAATATCCATATCCTGCATCCCTATTGCCACCTGTTAATTTTCACATCCCAATGAAAAGTAAAAAATAGGTCTGTTCATGTACACTGAACTGTGTCAGGCAGGGGCTGTGTAGTGCTCTTCTCAGACATGCTTTGTCATTCAGCATTTAACAATACAACAATAGACCATACATCTGTATGTATGAATGCCTCTGACTGGTCAACAAACCAGAGGCAGCCCATGCAGGCAGCTCTGGCCTCTGCTCCATCAACCCCCATACTTGTTGTCAGGGAGGGGTGGCAGATATCACATGTTTCTACATAATAGTAAGGGCGTAAAACAAGTGTGCACATAGATCATCAGTTACATGGTTGACAGCGTTTCATAGAGGGGTGTCATGATCAAACATTAGCCCTGTGGCATTCTCACATGTTGAATCTGAGGGATGTGCTCAAAGCAGAGGTTGTGATGGAGGTCACAGCAGGTCACTGGCGACGCACGTGAATAGCGGATTCATGTTTCCCAACAGCGCTTTATGTCACTGAGCACAAGGAGCCCACGTTCATACTGTGTTATATACAGTCTAAATGAGCGAGTGGGTGATGGTAATAGCTGGAGCTCTTCAGTGGCTCTCTCTCTCTCTCTCCTCTCTCCTCTCTCCTCTTCCCTCTCTCCTCTCTCCTCTTCCCTCAGCTGTTTGTCATTGCATTCCCTCAGCCTGGCAGGAAATAATTGCTTGTCCTCCACACAGTGCTTCACATAAAAGAGCTGTGTTAATGAGGGCTTTCCTGCACCCCTCTCTCTCTCTCTCTCTCTCTCTCTCTCTCCCTCTCTCTACCACACCCTCCATCACTCACTCATTCTCTTTATTGCTCTGTATCTCCATGACGTGTTCAACCTCATTGTCTTTGGTTGTCTGTAGACATGGTTCAGTCTGAAGCAGCAGCTTCTTGGTGATAGCGGCATCAACAAGCTTTTCCTGGCTGGAGAAGCAGAGCACCAGCTGGGTGGAGGTGTGTCTGTTCCTGGATGGTTCAGGCAGAGCAGAGCAGTCTAACTATGGGTGTCAGTCTGACTGAATTAGGAGCTTTTAAGCATGATGATAGTTATTTCTGGGCATCCTGTGGAGGGAGTCTCCGAACCCCTCCTGCCTCTAGAAGGTGGAATTGAGGGGCAAGCATAGGGGGAGCTGTCAATCACGGCCTATTGTTGCGCACAGAGGAGGTAATATGCTGTAAGCCCTCACAGTGGGAAATGATTCAACAGAAGGCTTTATACACTTGACACACACACATGCACACACACATTCCCCGGTAATATATTGGCAGCAGTTGGAGGTTGGAGCAGCTTTTCGCAATTGGACCCAGGGGTTCACTCCTGGTCCTGCTCCCAGTGTCATTTCCAGTACCTGTTTGTAAATACACTAGATCGCTACTGTTTGATTTGGGTGTTTGCACAATATTATTAATTTGTAGTCAATTTAAACAATGTTTTAGTAATTGGTATATTGTATGCTTAACAATGTGCAGATTATTTTAATATGAGCTATAATTAATTTTATATCTTAGGTTTATTATTTTCAGGACTGGTGAGACTTTTGCCAGCTGTTTAGGGCCACCACGGTTTAATCAGTGGTGGCGTGTGTGTGTACACACACACACACACACACACACACACACACACACACACACACACACACACACACACACACACACACACACACGTGGTGTCATGCTGTCTCCATGCATGTTAATGGGCCTCAGAGCAGTGCTGTGCAAAGCCATGATGTTTGGTCAGTAAATAAATAATTGGGCAAAGACAGTATTGGCTCTATCATGCCAGCAGCACCTCATGGCTGACTTACTGCTGGCACTGAATCACAGTTAAACTACCAGGGCTGCTTCTGACACCATGGCCACTTCTTCTGCTGCCGCTGACACAAATCTCAGGCTCTGACCAGGGCCCCAGCTCCGCAGCAGGCAGAGGAGGTGTGGATCTTTTCCATCAGTCAATCACTTCTTCACCGCCTCCTTGGCTAATAGCTATCACTGCCAAAAAAAAGATTTCTGGTCTCTCTGAATGCCGTATGTGTTCAGAATCTGTTTGCTCATGACTGTGGGTTAGAGACACAAATATTTTTTCTTGATGGGTTTATGTGGGTGAGCACATGTCATTATTGTAGCTTTGATCACTGGTATTTTTCTCATGTAGCTCAAACTGCTCACCCAAAACTCTCTGGAATTCTTTGTCACAGTGCTTCAGTTGCATGTTGACAGTTTCCCACAAGATGTTGAGTGGATCAGGAACAGGAATGGTACACCAGGGACCTGCTGGATTCCCATGGGGTGGACTGTATTGGCAGAAGGACAGCACATGGAAATCCTTGGCTAATAACTTTATGAGTTTGGAAGAATTTAAATTGATATCAGCTAACCTTTTATAAAATATCTTTGCTCGTGATCCACACACTGGGGAAGTGCAATTGTGACAACAGCAGACAGGTCAGATTGAGGTAGACATGAGAATTTAAAAAAGGCAATAGAATAAAAATACAAAATTTAATAGAAAAAGTCTGATGTGTATATGGTGAACAGCAAAGGAGAGAGCACTGTTGTTCCCTGTGGAACTCAGCCGGGGAACTAATTACTCTAGATTGAAATGGAATTGGGATCAAATTGATGGGAACGGGCAATTATGACGCTAAGTTGGGATGGGAGGAAAATTTCGCTCCCACATCACCCGCTTAATTCTCACTTTCTTCCATGCCCCAGAAGGTGCCAAACACAAGGGCAGCAGGTAGAAATATCCCAAGGCTCCAGAGAACCATGACCGCTAATGGATACTGCATCAACAGTCCGGGGCTCATTGCATTTGCCACAGCTGGTCTATTGATTGGAATGTAGTGCAAGCATTAGGACATGATGCTCTATTATGCCCCGATTGATTGCTCTCTGATCGGCTGTGCGACCCAACCCCCTCCTCAAGGACAGCTTCTCTCAGTCTGTAATAGGCTGCTGCAGGAGGACACTGAATGAGTGATGGAGCAGCACAGAAAGTTGTAAAAGAATTATACTGAAAACCGGAGAGAAAATGTTAGTTTTAAAGTGCGTGGTTACTAAAAGATAGAGAGACTGGAGAGTGAGCTCTGAAAGACTTGAGAGGATTTAAGTGCAGAGGCAAGAAAACCAATCTCCATAGCAAGTCACTGATATCTACATCATCAGTCTGACACAGCTTTGATCCTCGACAGTGTTTGCCACACGCATTCGATTTTAAACTCTACTCTATAGTGGCCCATTCGTACGGCAAAGCCAAAAACATTAATTTTCTCTTGTAGAGCTTCATTTTTCAGCAGTTAACACTTGTTTATCTGGCCTGAAGCTCAGACTGTCAGTTTTCTACAAGTTTCATAACTCTCTACTTGACCACAGGCCTCATAAAGCAGTCCTCGGGATCAAGAGCCCTTTACTTCACTGGTGGGATATCACTAAATATCCTCCTGCCAAAACTGGAATTGGTTTTGGAAGGATTGAGTTATGCTCAGCTAGCGAGTATAACTTGTTGGGTTCCTGTTGAAAGGCCTCCTGAGTGGCCATCGAGCCGTGCCAGGCTGTGTGCTTGCACGCTAATCTTTTCAAGTGTGTGTCTGTGTGTGTGTGTGTGTGTGTGTGTGTGTGTGTGTGTGTGTGTGTGTGTGTGAGCACACTTGTGGTGTAGTCCTCACCATGCTTGCCCAGCACTGGCCTGTGATCATCCATGTTGCTGGCTACAGTTAGGTCTCGTCTGAGTCTGTGGAAGACTGCAGTCATCCTCTCTCTCCCCGAGGTCCTCAGTTTCCCTCCCAGATGCTGCCAGCTGGTGTCCATTATACTGTAGGTGTGTGTGCGTGTGTTTATGCTCAGGTGGTTGGACTTTGATTTAGCATTTTGCCTCGAAACTTCAGGCCCTGTTCATCTGCACAGCGGATAGAGCAAGATGCTGCTCTTGCTTGCATGTCTGCCTCAGTTCAGGGGTGACAGACCATAGAAAAGGATAGATTTATGTGAACTGCCAGTTTTAGGAAATCCGTGGGATTCTTTTAAAAGTTTCATGTGACATTAATCTTCCTGGCATTTATTGTCATTGCTGAGTAAGACGGATCAAACTCAAAAGAGGTTATGGTGTGTGTTTGTTGGTGTATGTGTTTGAAAATGAGTAAATTAGTCAAACAGGGGAGACGGAATGGCTCTGTGGTTTCTAGTGAGCTCAGTGTGTGGAGCAGCTTCACCATGTCAACCTGAATCTCAGTCTGTGACGAATGGGGCCAACCCTGCAGTAATCAGATTAGAGGACCTAAGTGACGTGCTGCAAATGTCCCACCTTGTGATCCTGTGCATTCATTTTATTACAGCAGTGAACTAATGAGATTAGCCCTCAAAACAGAGCTGCTCCATCAGGAAGCGTCCACATAAAGCTACCTCAGCAGCAGCTGGGCGCAGCCCTCCTCTAGGTTCAGTCGCCTCTCTTTGTCAGCCGCTGTTTAACCGTGTCACTACGTCGCCACTGTCACCTCGCAGCTCTGCTATGAGGCTAATCCATGTTTGTGCCTTGGATTCCCTCCACAGGAAACCCCGGATCAACTCCCAGCTGGTTGCCCAGCAGGTGGCTCAGCAATACCCGATGCCTCCCCCACCCAAGAAGGAGCGAAGGGAGAGGAGCGAGCGCACAGAGAAGGAGCGCCCAGACGGAGAAGGCGAGCGTGCCAATGGCGAGGGGCGTCCGGAGGGCGAGCGTCCAGAGGGCGGGCGTCCGGAGGGCGAGCATGCCATTGGCGAGGGGCGTCCGGAGTGTGAGCGTCCAGAAGGCGAGCGTGCCAATGGCGAGGGGCGCCCGGAGAGCGAGCGTCCGGAGAGCGAGCGTCCAGAGAGCATGAGGCCAGAGGGAGACACCCCTGAGAAGGACAAGAGCGACATGGAACAGCCAATCAAAGACAAACCCGACAGAGAGAAGGACATCATCCCGGCCATTACAAAGAAGCCCAACAGCAAAAAGACCAGGTCAGCGGAAATGTCAAACTTTCATCCATCTGGATCTTGTCCCTTGTGTTGGTTTTGTCCTCACCTGTTGTGTATGTTGTTTTCTTCCAGACCCAAATCAGACAACCACCAGAGCCCACCCAGTGACAAACACAGCATACAGTCTGGAAAATCAGCAACCAAGACCAACAAGAACTCTCACATTTCCAGGTGTGTAGCAGCATTTCTCACAGAACACACACTTTCACATCTATGGCTTCTCAGCACCTCTGTTCAGAGAAACTCATATAGCACCAGGCTGGTGGGAAACCTCAAATGATTCACAAATGATCTTTTACACTAAACACCCACTCTCACTTTATATACACTTGTTCTGACTGTTCATGTGTCACACAATGAATTTAGCAATTTAGTGTAACCACCCCCACAGTGCTGGCAGCCTCTGTCTTGTTGTTGCTGAAACACACACATATTGTGGTTGGCCTTTTTGGTCATTAATTTTTGTTCTTTTCTTTTTCTCTCTTCTTCTGTCTGCCCCTCAGACCCAAACTGAAGAACATCGACCGGAGCACCGCCCAGCAGTTGGCCATTACCGTAGGGAATGTGACGGTCATTATAACAGACTTTAAGGAGAAGACCCGCTCCTCCTCCACGTCCTCATCCACCATCACGTCCAGCGCGGGCTCTGAACAGCAGCACCAGAGCTCCGGCTCCGAGAGCATGGACAAGGGCTCGTCACGCGCCTCTACGCCTAAAGGGGATCTCTCTGTGGGGCATGACGAGTCGTTCTGAGGGTCCCGCCTCATTCCTTCCCCACAGTCTTCACCCTGCGCCACTACCCCTTTTCCCCCCACGTTTTGGACACTATGGATCCCATAGGGGGAGAGATTTCACCTTTTCCCATTGCTGCCCTGCCTCCATTCCATGAGCCACCCCTGGATGCAGAGAGGATCTGGTTGCCTGAGAGGAACAGTGCGATGCTTCTGTCAGGGAAAACAAACGCCCTGCTTGGAGGACTTCCCTCGTGGTTACAACCGTGGCACAGGCGAGGAGAGTTGCTCTACAAAGAGTAATGCCCCCATCCCAAACGCCCCCTGCGGTAGCATCCAGACACTTGTATGTATTGTTTTATATTTGTACGTGGATGTGAGGCCAAGTCGACTTTTTTTTTTGTTTTTGTAAAGAAGAATTCTTCGCTGGGCACAATAACCACCATCATTTTAATAACTTTAAACTATTATTACCCTTATTTATTACCTGTTGCACCTGTATACTTTGATATTCTCCTTTTTATGTTGATGCTTTGCTGTGTAGCTCTGCCGATCGATCGTTCCTCTGGTGTTTTTCTTACAGTTTGAAAATGATAGGACATGACTCGAGTCACAGACAGACACACATACACACACACACACACACACACAAACACACACACTGGTGCTAGATACACTGTGAAGCGGTTTTGCAGATCTGGGATTGCCCATTCACTCAATGTGACAAAGTGCTGATGAATCAAATTCTCATTCACTTTTCTCTACAACACTGTCTCACTCTGAACACTGTCTGGACCTCCATCAGGTCCGTCTGCTTGTTCTGTACAGGTCAATGTGCGTCAGAAGAAAACCACCTGACGTTTTCAACTAGACTGTCTATGATTTAGTATGCTATAGCAGATCTCTTATACAGTATCTTATGTCCTTAACTGTACAGTGTAGGCTGTTGTGTAAAACACTAAAAGCTGTTGATATTTTTCTGCATCCCATACTTACATATTGAGTTTCCTGGCAGAAGGTAGAGCTATTCTCTCATCTCTTGAGCCAGACGGTTTTATTCTGTTGTGACTGAAGGAGGGTTCCGCGTAGTTCCACTTGGTCAAACCATATTGAACTGTAAAAACAGACCTGTTGTGTCAAGCTGTTGTGAATCGAGTTCATTTATTTTGTTGGTGGTCCTGAAGACAACTTTGAATCTTCACTTTTTCAACCTGATAAATCCCACAAAACAAGTACAAAGACACAAACAAGTTACAAAGATTGACAATTCAATTGACTTGTGTTTATTTTTTTATTAATTTAAGACTCCTGTCATTGAAGGCAAAAAATAATGTTGCAGTAGTTAATAAAACTTAATTGCTCTTTTCAATTTTTAGAACAGCAAGGCTTATTTAAGGGTTTTAATTCACTTCCACATTAGCTGATACTAGACCAACATAATTTTCTTTAACTGTATGAAATTGTATAAAGAATAAATGTGTATATGATATCTTAGTTTTATTTATTGAAGGACCAAAGGAATTTCATAATGACATGATACATAGACAGATGAATAACAATTTGAAATGCAATTATCTAATGTGTGAGATGAATAACAGTTTAAATAAAGACTAATATAATCCATGTAAATGGTGTTCTTATTGTCCACTTGTCTCTGTGCGCGGCTAAATCTGGGCAGAGAAGGGTCAGAGCAGAGTTAAAGAAACCTCTGGGCTCTGCTCTCAGTGGTGGCCGTGGCCTCGTCGTGCAGGTGATGTGGAGCAGACTGAGTGTGTGTGAGTGAGTGGGTGGGAAGATGAGAGGTCTGGTGCCGCTGAGTTGAAGCCTCAGCAAATCTCCTCTTCACTCTGCTGGACCACCACAGCACATGTCGCCGCCCCTGAATAACACAGGCTCCCAGAGCATCAAAAACCAGGTTAGTTGAGGAAAATGCATCCCAGAAAACTCCTGAGCGACAGGATTTCATCTGTGTTGACATTAGAAATACAGCCCTGCAGGTTCACACGTATGGATGATAATCACCTGTGTTGTAAGGAATGTCCAGGAGATGTCTGTTCATAACTTTTGTTCTGCTCTTAAACTGAAGGTTATCTTTGTAATTATGTACTTTATTGCCTACAAATATGGAATCAGTGTTCAAAGTGAGGAAAAGCAATGTGAATAGAAGTAATAAAAAAAAAAAAAAAAAGTGGGACCTCTGAGTCAAAAGGGGAAAATGTTCTGTCTGAGTTTTAATGAGAATAAAACCCTGCTTTGTGATGCAATCTGTCAGAAATGGGCCTGAGAAGCCATCTCTTCACCTGCCTTATCTGCAACCGTTCACTTGACTGAGTACTCCAACAGGAAGGATTCATTGTTAAATTATTGATAAATGGCCATTTGCTGAGTATATGAATTATTGCTTGTAAATAGAATTCTAAAAAGGTGCAAAAGCAAACACTATGAATAATGGCATCAGAGCTGAAGTCTTTTGTTCCTGTTTCCTTTCCGCGCAAGCAGTTCTGTTCTTGTGTGCGACCAGTAACCTTAATTTACTGTGTAAAGATGGTTACATTTTTTAGCTTTGTTTGTCAGAGACCCAAATATAGAATGCTTGTTTTAATGACTGTATAACCTTAACCGTGAATTTCCAATTAAGTGTATTATACAAACTCATTTCTTCCTATAACAATGTATTGTACAATGCTTTTAAAGTTATTGCTCGGTTTAAAATAAAAATGGGGGGAAAAATGTAGGGACAGTACAATAATCCATTCTTTGTTTAATCCAGTTTTACTTTTGTTTTACTTATAGCTGATGTGTCATTGTTTCCCCTTGTGAAATGGTCACATTATGTTCCTGGTGTGGAAATGTATGCAGCATTTTCAGCAGATCACAGCTCCTTGTCTAGCTTATAATGTTAAAATACTACATGTTTCTGGCATGTGCACGACTTTGCGCTTATAGGCTAACCTGATCATTTTCCTCTGCTTCAAATAGAAATGTCTATTTATGAATTTTGCTTGTAGTTTTTCACAAATAAAATTGTTAAAGTTACCTATTTCCTGGCTGCTGTGTGTCCTTCATTGATGCCGTTTGTTCACATGCACACATGTACTTTGCAAACAGGAAGTGTGTATGTATCTGGAGATGGCAGAGTATTGATTGAGATGTCCCAGGGAGAGTGTGTGTTTGTAGGAGAGGAAGCCTCCACAGTGCAGCGACACATGACATGAGGGAGCCCTCACACTGACAACAGCTCTCAATCATGTCTCCCTCCAGGGGCTGGTTAGCAGCCCACTAATGCGCTGCCTAGAAGCTCCGACGGATGACTGCAGTCTTCTGTTGTCACTAATATTCCATGCAGATATGAAAGTAAGCAGAAGAGAATAGTTCATGTTTTAAGTGTAGAATCACTGCGGTCATGATCTTATCCTCGAAGTCAGCATGGCTGATTCCATTTCTCTCCGGTTGATGCATTAATACGCTCCATCCTCTTGTACCGAAGAACAGCTCTGTGGCTTCATCTTTTAAAGGTTGTCATTGCAAAATGAATATAGGTGGGGGGGTTTTCTCCAGTTGAATATCATCAATGAATATTTCAAAATAAGTCAGGTGGATTCGGACTGTCACAGTATATGACTTGGTCCTGGGTACAAACTTGTGTGGATTTTGACTGATGTGGGTTTTTAGCAGATGGCGAACGTTTATTGATAGAAGTGAAGCATCCAATGTTTTCAATCAAGACCCTATGAAGCAAATCCCAATTTGTCTCATAGGGCTTAACAATGTGTGACATCCTCTGTCCTCAAGTAAGTAAGGAAAAACTACCAAAAAATACCCTTTTAGCAGGTGAAAAAAATGTAGAAACCTCAGAGAGAGCCTGTATAAGGAACTAATAGTCATTATATCTCAACCCCCTTCATATGGGATAACTCCTCTAAGGCTCATGCCCTATGTTGCCATGTGAAAGAAAGTTGGCATGACTCCTGCTGCATGTCCTCCCCCATTTTCTTTTCTCCGCAGTTCACACTTACTGTCCTGTCAATAAAGTTGAAATGCCTCAAACACAATATATATATATATATATGTATTAAAAAAAGGAAAGTGTAAAAAATATTGCTGGCTCCGCCCATTTATCTGGATCCATTTCGACATTTAATGGGTTATTCCTGCGCCATTCCCCACTTTTCTTCTTTCAGTACATTAGTGAGCTGCTTTTGGATTTTAGTTTCATAATTTAATAAACATATTTTAAAATATAATAAAGGCAGCAGTTCTTCAGCCAGAGCAGGGTATATTGGTCTTCTCTCTGCCCCTGGCTACACATCCCCAGATATCCTTGAGATCTGATACTTAACCTGCACCTGCTTCGGGGCCTGCAAAGAGGGAGCACAGAGATCTTCCCCTTGAGGGATAAATGTAACTGTATCATAAGAAGAAAATTGCTTTTGGGTCACTAACCAAGTAACAAAGACAAAAATCTACCGTATAAGGTGCATTTCAGTCTTTTTCAAATATTGTGAGAGCACAACTGAACAGAGCAGGTGGGTGAGTAATAAATCTTTGGTGTATTCTTTGGAAAGCTATGAATGACTCCGGCCCCAGGGGTGATTTTAGGAACTTTTTAGGGTGCTTGGGCAGGCACCCTTAAATGTGATCCATGCACAATCCCATGGACCTGCAGAGCCGAAGAGCCCCTGCCCTAAAAAGTCATTATGAATAACAGTCATTATATTATACCAGTAGGTGGCGCTATGGCGTCATAAGCACCAGGCTTTTAGCACCAAGTAGCAGAAGAAGCTTCGTCTCAAAGCGGGACATGAGAACAAATGTAAGTTGGAAATGAAACTGCTGAATGTTTTCCGACAGAGAAAATTGTTGGTTATTTTAAAATCAGAGAATGTTTTGTTACAGCTCCACAGTGTGTCAGAGACCACAAGCTAACGTAGTTCATTCAACATTATCAGCTAATATTAGCTGTCTGAGCTTGTTCTGCTTGCACACTGGTAGCCAACAAGCTAACTGAACACTTAATTATTCTGGTTAGAGTATTCCCAATATGTCTTATTCTTAGAGTTTGGCTTTATGGTATTTATTTATTACATTAATAGACAATGTACTGAAACATTCCAACAAACCCTCACTCACTGGAAATGTCTGTTTTTCCATAGACATATGTTTATAAGAGGAAACAGCCAGGTTCAGGTGAGAGGGTCGGATTGAAATGATTGCCCACAGAAACCCAGTCTTCCATTAGAATAATGTTATAAATCCATGTGGATCCATTTATACCTCTTATTAGATTATAAATTCTCTGTTTGGTCGACAATGCTAAGAGGGAGAGATGGAAGGATGAACTCTACAGAGACAGAGAGCAAGAAGAAGCAGGTGAGAAACAAGTGAAGACCACATTCACAGCAGATTCCATACAGTGGACTCAACAGTGATTTCACTTAGTGAGCAGTGTATTCATATACTGCTCTCAAATGTGGATTCTGACAATCCTCTGACATCTATTTACTGAATATATGTAATATATGTAATGTAAAACTGTACTGTAAAGTGCTTGAGTGGTCATCAGGACTAGAAAAGCACTATACTAATACAGACAATTTACCATTTATCAGATCATGGCAGAGGTGGACATATTATTCAGTTCCTACCTACTATACCACACTGTAAGATACTACACTACAAAAAACACACTACACTACCTGCTTTAACAATTTTACTTAAAATTAAAACATTTTCATAAAAGAAATAAAAATTAGATACAAATACTTAAGTAAAGTACAGGTACCTTAAATTTGTACTTCAATATATTGCTTGAGTAAATGTCCGTAGTTACTGTCCAACACTGATTATATGTCATTGTTTTAGTTGAGCGTGTGTGTGTGTGTGTGTGTGTGTGTGTGTGTGTGTGTGTGTGGGTGGGTGTGTGTGTGTGTGTGTTTGTGTGTGTCAGTGTAGAGAGGGAGAGATGAGGATGGACTTGGAGAGGAAGGAGAGAGAGAGCAGGAGCAAGACGGACCAGGTGAGAAAATGGACACTGATCAAATCCACATAGGTAAAATGCCAAGTCAGCGTCTGTTTGGGCCATATTTATTGCATTGGACTCCATTTCCCATAGCAAAGTAACTAGTAGTTAGTTCGTAACTTCACTAATATGCTGGATCACACCTTCATACAGTCTGGGTTTCTTGGCAAAGGGGCAAGATGCGACATTTATAGATGGACCTTACGGAAACCTTGGCAACAAGGGATAATGAAAGACGTTTAATTTTTACACACTCACAGCTCTCTAACAGGCCTCTGAGGTTACATTATTTCAGATCTGCATGCATTCTTGATCAATCATAACCAGCCTAGTCAACACTGTAGGGGGTGCCCTTGGGAAAAATCCATTGTGTCGAAGCAGCTCAACATGTTGTCGTAATGAGGCTCTGCTTGGTCTCTGCCCTGCTGCCTTGATCGCTGCCACTAGCTTCCAAAACCTACCAAGCTGTCAGGAAGAAGGGAGATTTGTCCAAAGCTGAATGCAGAGGGTCTCCATCAGGTTAACATCTTACACTTCTGCAGTCGGCGGCCAAGGCAGCTTGGGATCATTAGCGTCTTCTGACCCTCCGCTCACAGTGAGTCAAGTCCTAAAAGGAGCTTTCATGCATCTAATTATAATTTCTCCATGGATCAAATGAACTTTTTAATTGATCATACATGGCCATGATCCTCACAAGTTACAAAAAACAAAAAACTTTGTAGAACTGATTAATGATGCAGTTGAATGGACTGTTCTGTCTCTGTGAGAGAGAGCACCAAAACCGTGATTTGTCAAGTAACCATGCTGCTGTGCCTGATATACAACCATTCATTTGATTGCTATGGGAGCACCTGAAGATGCATGGCTTCATACCGTAGTGTCCCAGCATTTGGTTGCGTATATAGCGGTACTTTTTTTCGAAGACATAGAGTAGTCATTCAAGAAAACTCACATTGCAGCTCCGGTGAAGGCACGCAGAATACATACTGCCTGTGTGAACAACAGACGCCTGTGATACGCAGCAGATCAGCGGCGCAGCTGTCAAGCACTGCACATGCAGCCAGTGTGGCCCATTAGGACATAAGAAATCAGTAAACAATCTGTAAATAACAAATTTAAACTTTATTGAGTATAGAATGAAGGATTGGTAATTCCATTGTCATACTTAAAATCATTCCTGCTAGTTTCAAACTAGATGTCAAAAAGAGTACAGAAAAACTACCCAAAAAATACTTTTAACAGGGGGGAAAACGTAGAAACCTCAGAGAGAGCCACATGTGAGTGATCCCTCTCCCAGGACGGACAGAGGTGCAATAGATGCTACGTGTAACTGAGAACATCAGCAAAATAGTAAATGAGTATTTCCAACATTGATTAGAAGAAACAGTTTGTAACATAATGGAAGGTAAATTAATTGAGGAGTTATTTTTCAGTAATGGTACAGTGTGAGAGTAGGCATATTGTATATCAAGCAGTTTTGTTGAAAATAAGGGTCCACAATTAGCTGCCATCACGATCAGGATCCACCACCACTACCCACAATCAGCTTTCAACATGCTCCGCCAATACGGTCGCGATCTCTGATTCGCGATCCACCATCATGATCCACAATGTGGCCGCAACTGCGGTCCTGGATCTGCAAAAGATCAAGCACAAGGACTCCAAGAAGTCAACTCAGTGATATGTATTGATGAGATATTAATGTGATAATGAGGGAGAAGAGTAAAGAGAAGCTCCATGTGTCATGTGGCCCCCGACATTCTAGACCTATAGCAGCATAACTAAGAGCTGGTCCAAGACAAACCTGAACCAGCTCTAACGATATGTTTTATCAAAAAGGAATATTTTAAGCCTACTCTTGAACATACAGATGGTGTCTGCCTCCTGAACTGAACCTGGGAGATGATTCCACAGGAGAGGAGCTTGATAGCTGAGAGCTCTGGCTCCTTCTCTACTTTTAGAGACTTTAGGGATGATGAGTAAGCCTAAATACTGGGAGCGCAGTGCTCTAGTGAGGTGATATGGTACTATGTGCTCTTTAAGGTATGATGGTGCAATATTATTAAGGGCCTTGTAGGTGAGGAGGAGAATTTTCAATTATATTCTAAATTTAACAGGAAGCCAGTGTAGTGAGGCTAATACAGGAGAAATGTGGTCTCTTTTCCTGGTTCTTGTCAGGACACGTGCTTCGGCATTTTGGACAAGCTGCAGAGTATTTAACGACTTACTGCTGGAGCCTGATAATAAGGAATTACAATAATAAAGTCTTGATGAAACAAAGGTTTGGACTAGTTTGTCTGCATGTTTTTGAGGCAGGACCTCTATGATTGATGAGATATTACGCAAGTGAAAGAAGGCGGTCCTAGAAATTAGTTTTAAGTGAGAATTAAAGGACAAATCGTGATTGAAGATGACTCCCAAGTTCCTGACAGTTACATTGGAAGCAAGAACAATGTCATCTAGCGCAGCTATATTAGATTAGATTAGATCAGATTAGATTAGATTCAACTTTATTGTCATTGCACAGAGTACAAGTACTGAGACAACGAAATGCAGTTTAGCATCTAACCAGAAGTGCAAAAAAAAGCAGTAAAAGTGCAGAGTATGTGCATATGAAAAGTGGAATATGTAAATAAATAAGATATGTACAGTAAGAAATAGATATGGAATATGAACAGTATTGATACAAGACTAGCAGCAATAGAGGTAGGTAGTGTAGATATGGTAAGTGTGTATAAAGTGCAGGTGTAAGTATAAGTGGTGGTAGTAAGTGAGATAAAAATGAGAAATTAAGTGAATGAGGTAGTAGTAATATTGTATACAGAGTAAGTTAAAAGGTCTGGTATGATATAATTACGATGAATACATGTGAGCAAGAAGTATATAAATAGATATAAATATGAATACACTATAGGTGGGATAATACAGTAGTAAAAAAATAACAGTCTAGTGCAAATGTTTAGTGGCTGGAGGAGGGTGTGTGGCAGTCCAAGCCAGGGTGGAGGGGGGAAGTACAGTCACTGGAGGAGGTGTGTGTGTGTGTGTGGGGGGGGTTAACACCGTGGTGCAGAGTTCAGCAGGGTGACAGCCGCAGGGAAGAAGCTGTTCCTGAACCTGCTGGTCCGGGAACGGAGGACCCTGTAGCGCCTCCCAGAGGGGAGGAGGGCAAACAGTCTGTGGCTGGGGTGTGAGCTGTCCTTGACGATGCTGTGCGCCCTCCGCAGACATCTCTTGCTCTGGACAGCCTCAATGGTGGGGAGTGAGGAACCGGTGATGCGTTGGGCAGTTTTCACCACCCTCTGCAATGATTTCCGGTCCGCAACAGAGCAGCTGCCATACCACACTGAGATGCAGTTGGTGAGGATGCTCTCGATGGTGCAGCGGTAGAAATTTACCAGAATCTGAGGAGACGGATGGGCCTTCTTCAGTCTCCTCAGGAAGAAGAGACGCTGGTGTGCCTTCTTGACCAGGGTTGAGGTGTTGAGGGTCCAAGAGAGGTCCTCAGAGATGTGGACACCCAGGAACTTGAAGCTGGCGACACGCTCAACCTCCGTCCCGTTGATATGGATGGGGGTGTGTGTGCCACCTTTCTTCCTGAAGTCCACAATGAGCTCTTTGGTCTTCTTGGAGTTGAGAGCTAGGTTGTTGTCGTCGCACCACTCCGCCAGGTGCTGGACCTCTTCTCTGTAGGCAGACTCATCATTGTCGCTGATGAGGCCAATCACTGTTGTGTCGTCTGCAAACTTAACAATGGTATTAGAACCATGTACAGGTGTGCAGTCGTAGGTGAAGAGGGAGTAGAGGAGAGGACTCAGCACACAGCCCTGTGGCACGCCGGTGTTCAGGATGAGGGTTGAGGAGGTGTGGTTCTCTAACCTAACAGACTGGGGTCTGTTGGATAGGAAGTCCAGTATCCAGTTGCAGAGGGAAGTGTTGATACCTAGATCACTGAGTTTCGTGATCAGTTTGGAGGGGATGATGGTGTTGAAAGCTGAACTGAAGTCTATGAACAGCATTCTCACATAGCTGTTGTTGTCCAGGTGAGAAAGTGCGGAGTGTAGTGCCGTGGAGATGGCATCCTCCGTACTCCTATTCTGGCGGTAGGCGAATTGGAAGGGGTCCAGTGTGGGTGGTAAACAGGTTTTGAGGTGAGCCAGGACCATCCTCTCGAAGCACTTCATGATGGTAGGGGTGAGTGCAACAGGGCGGAAGTCGTTAAGGCTCGCTGCAGTGGAGTGTTTTGGCACCGGCACGATGGAGGTGGTTTTAAAGCACGTGGGGACAGCTGCTTGGGCCAGTGACAGGTTGAATATGTCAGTCAAGACCTCAGCTAGCTGCCCAGCACAGGCCCTGAGCACGCGTCCGGGGATGCCATCAGGGCCAGCAGCCTTACGTGCATTGATCCTGCTCAGTGCAGCACACACGTCGGTGGAGGAGAGTGTAAGGGGCTGGTGGTCTGTAGAGAGCACAGCCTTGATGGCCACCTCCTGGTTGTCCCTGTCAAAGCGAGCATAAAATCTGTTAAGCTCGTCAGGGAAGGAGGCATCGCTGTTTTGGGGGGTGGTGTTGGTGGGTTTGTAGTCCGTTATGGCCTGGATGCCTTGCCACATGCGTCTGGGGTCGGAGTTGTTCTTGAAGTGCTCCTCAATCCTTAGCGTGTGGCAGTGCTTGGCCTTCTTGATGCCCCTCTTCAGGTCAGCCCTGGATGAACTGTAGGCCTGAGCATCACCTGATCTGAAAGCGGTGTCTCGTGCCTTCAGCAGTAGGCGGACCTCTCTTCCCCCGTCTTTGTTTACGATCTCGACGCCGCCTGTGAGCACTTCCGGTCGGCGGAGCCGGCTTAGTAGCCTCCATAGTCCTGGCGATCTCAGGAATGAGCCTGAGACCATCGATAAAGTGGATATTATTACAAGATCCGATGTCCAGAAGATCCTGTCGGTTGTAGAAAGTGTTCGCAAGACTGTTCTGAGTGAACAGACTTGAAACAAGTAGGCAGATAGTAACTATTTTGCAAAATCTGGGGAGACGCTGAGCCTCGCGTTGTGCACGCGCCACCATCTTGGTTGTAGACCATTAGATAATGCATATCTAAGGTGTTTAGGGCCAAGTATTAGAACCTCTGTTTTTATCTGAGTTTAATATGAGAAAATTGCGGGTCATCCAGGTTTTTATGTCGTTGGTTGAAGTTTAGTTAATTGATTATACTGTTCTGGTTTTATTGATAGGTATAACTGGGTTTCATCTGCATAACATTGGAAATTTACATAGTGTTTCCTGATAATGTTTCCTAGTGGAAGCATATATAATGAGAATAAAAGTGGGCCGAGCACAGAACCCTCAGGAACACCGTTGTAAACTGTTGTGTGCACAGATGACTCATCAGTAATTTGCACAATTTGTAATCAATCTTATAAATAAGATTAGGGTGGTTCCTTTAATGCCAATTAACTGGAATTTAAAAGGAACAGGAGTTGAAGTACCTCCAACTACTTCTAGCGGTGGTGGCAGTGCCCACAAACACTGCTTGTGTTCCTGTGAAACTATGAATGGAAGACCATAGTTGTAATTGTGAGCTTTCTAATAGGTTTCCACCACTGGCAGACATTTTTCCTCCATCTGAGTCTATTACTCAATGTTTTCACTTTGTACTACGAGTTGTACAAAAGAACTGTGCAAACATTCATGTTTCTGCACACGTTGTAACTTCTGCAGGGTTTGATCTGTGGAAGCTGTCAAATGACCCCATGAACACTCAATGCTGAGACATCACACATACTAAAAGGTCTTACATAGTGTTTTAGCTAAGAAAATGGCATGGTGAATAGGAACTTTGGATGCAGCCAGTGGCTGGGTGACAGATGATATCAGTAAAAGTTAAAAGCAGTGAAAAAGGCAACAACCTCCAAATAGCAAGATACTGACTTAAAGAAGTACTTACAAGAAGACAAATTGTTTGAAGCAGGGAGTGAAAGAGGCCATCTTTGTCGACCTGATATAAACATCATGTAAAAGAGGAGGCTGTTTAAGACATCGACTTTCAGCAAGCTACAATGCACTGTCTAGTTCTCGCCCCATTCAGCTCACAAACCATCTACACCCCAACTTCCGTGGACCTAACTTCTCACACAATAGCAGGATGGGTCTATGACTTACAGGTATCATCAGCCATTGACACCTTGACTCAGAACTGAGTTAACAGAACTCACATGGATTGTGCAATATTCTCCATCTGATTCATTCTCAACATGATGCTCTCCTATGAACACAAATTTGGCACCAACTGACAGTTTTCAATAGTTTAGTTCCCTGACCGGGAATCGAACCCGGGCCGCGGCGGTGAGAGCGCCGAATCCTAGCCACTAGACCATCAGGGATATTTTTCCTGATTTGGAAGGTAGCTGGTCAGGAATTTCTGGCCATTAAAAGGAACAGGAGTTGAAGTACCACCATCTAATGACTTAAAGAAGTACTTTCGAGAAGACAGATTGTTTGAAGCAGGGAGTGAAAGACGCCATCTTTGTCGACCTGATATAACCATCATGTAAAAGAGGAGGCTGTTTAAGACATCGACTTTCAGCAAGCTACAATGCACTGTCTAGTTCTCTCCCCATTCAGCTCACAAACCATCTAAACCCCAGCTTCCGTGGACCTAACTTCTCACACAATAGCAGGATGGGTCTATGACTTACAGGTATCATCAGCCATTGACACCTTGACTCTGAACTGAGTTAACAGAACTCACATGGATTGTGCAATATTCTCCGTCTGATTCATTCTCAACATGATGCTCTCCGATGAACATAAATTTGGATCCAATAGACAGTTTTCAATAGTTTAGTTCCCTGACCGGGAATCGAACCCAGGCCTCGGCGGTGAAAACGCCGAATCCTAGCCACTAGACCATCAGGGACATGTTTCTTGGTTTGAAAGGCACCTGGTCCGGACTTTCTGCCCATTAAAAGGAACAGGAGTTGAAGTACCACCATCTAATGACTTAAAGAAGTACTTACGAGAAGACATTGTTTGAAGCAGGGAGTGAAAGACGCCATCTTTGTCGACCTGATATAACCATCATGTAAAAGAGGAGGCTGTTTCAGACATCGACTTTCAGCAAGCTACAATGCACTGTCTAGTTCTCTCCCCATTCAGCTCACAAACAATCTACACCCCAACTTCCGTGGACCTAACTTCTCACACAATAGCAGGATGGGTCTATGACTTACAGGTATCATCAGCCATTGACACCTTGACTCAGAACTGAGTTAACAGAACTCACATGGATTGTGCAATATTCTCCATCTGATTCATTCTCAACATGATGCTCTCCTATGAACACAAATTTGGCCCCAACTGACAGTTTTCAATATTTTAGTTCCCTGACTGGGAATCGAACGCGGGCCGCGGCGGTGAGAGCGCCGAATCCTAGCCACTAGACCATCAGGGATATTTTTCCTGATTTGGAAGGTAGCTGGTCAGGAATTTCTGGCCATTAAAAGGAACAGGAGTTGAAGTACCACCATCTAATGACTTAAAGAAGTACTTACGAGAAGACATTGTTTGAAGCAGGGAGTGAAAGACGCCATCTTTGTCGACCTGATATAACCATCATGTAAAAGAGGAGGCTGTTTAAGACATCGACTTTCAGCAAGCTACAATGCACTGTCTAGTTCTCTCCCCATTCAGCTCACAAACAATCTACACCCCAACTTCCGTGGACCTAACTTCTCACACAATAGCAGGATGGGTCTATGACTTACAGGTATCATCAGCCATTGACACCTTGACTCAGAACTGAGTTAACAGAACTCACATGGATTGTGCAATATTCTCCGTCTGATTCATTCTCAACATGATACTCTCCTATGAACACAAATTTGGCACCAATAGACAGTTTTCAATAGTTTAGTTCCCTGACCGGGAATCGAACCCGGGCCGCGGCGGTGAAAACGCCGAATCCTAGCCACTAGACCATCAGGGACATGTTTTTTGGTTTGAAAGGCACCTGGTCCGGACTTTCTGCCCATTAAAAGGAACAGGAGTTGAAGTACCACCATCTAATGACTTAAAGAAGTACTTACGAGAAGACAGATTGTTTGAAGCAGGGAGTGAAAGACGCCATCTTTGTCGACCTGATATAACCATCATGTAAAAGAGGAGGCTGTTTAAGACATCGACTTTCAGCAAGCTACAATGCACTGTCTAGTTCTCTCCCCATTCAGCTCACAAACCATCTAAACCCCAGCTTCCGTGGACCTAACTTCTCACACAATAGCAGGATGGGTCTATGACTTACAGGTATCATCAGCCATTGACACCTTGACTCTGAACTGAGTTAACAGAACTCACATGGATTGTGCAATATTCTCCGTCTGATTCATTCTCAACATGATACTCTCCTATGAACACAAATTTGGCACCAATAGACAGTTTTCAATAGTTTAGTTCCCTGACCGGGAATCGAACCCGGGCCGCGGCGGTGAAAACGCCGAATCCTAGCCACTAGACCATCAGGGACATGTTTCTTGGTTTGAAAGGCACCTGGTCCGGACTTTCTGCCCATTAAAAGGAACAGGAGTTGAAGTACCACCATCTAATGACTTAAAGAAGTACTTACGAGAAGACAGATTGTTTGAAGCAGGGAGTGAAAGACGCCATCTTTGTCGACCTGATATAACCATCATGTAAAAGAGGAGGCTGTTTAAGACATCGACTTTCAGCAAGCTACAATGCACTGTCTAGTTCTCTCCCCATTCAGCTCACAAACCATCTAAACCCCAGCTTCCGTGGACCTAACTTCTCACACAATAGCAGGATGGGTCTATGACTTACAGGTATCATCAGCCATTGACACCTTGACTCTGAACTGAGTTAACAGAACTCACATGGATTGTGCAATATTCTCCATCTGATTCATTCTCAACATGATGCTCTCCTATGAACACAAATTTGGCACCAACTGACAGTTTTCAATAGCTTAGTTCCCTGACCGTGAATCGAACCCAGGCCGCGGCGGTGAGAGTGCCGAATCCTAGCCACTAGACCATCAGGAACATGTTTCTTGGTTTGAAAGGCACCTGGTCCGGACTTTCTGCCCATTAAAAGGAACAGGAGTTGAAGTACCACCATCTAATGACTTAAAGAAGTACTTACGAGAAGACATTGTTTGAAGCAGGGAGTGAAAGACGCCATCTTTGTCGACCTGATATAACCATCATGTAAAAGAGGAGGCTGTTTCAGACATCGACTTTCAGCAAGCTACAATGCACTGTCTAGTTCTCTCCCCATTCAGCTCACAAACAATCTACACCCCAACTTCCGTGGACCTAACTTCTCACACAATAGCAGGATGGATCTATGACTTACAGGTATCATCAGCCATTGACACCTTGACTCAGAACTGAGTTAACAGAACTCACATGGATTGTGCAATATTCTCCATCTGATTCATTCTCAACATGATACTCTCCTATGAACACAAATTTGGCACCAATAGACTGTTTTCAATAGTTTAGTTCCCTGACCGGGAATCGAACCAAGGCCGCGGCGGTGAAAACGCCGAATCCTAGCCACTAGACCATCAGGGACATGTTTCTTGGTTTGAAAGGCACCTGGTCCGGACTTTCTTCCCATTAAAAGGAACAGGAGTTGAAGTACCACCATCTAATGACTTAAAGAAGTACTTTCGAGAAGACAGATTGTTTGAAGCAGGGAGTGAAAGACGCCATCTTTGTCGACCTGATATAACCATCATGTAAAAGAGGAGGCTGTTTAAGACATCGACTTTCAGCAAGCTACAATGCACTGTCTAGTTCTCTCCCCATTCAGCTCACAAACCATCTAAACCCCAGCTTCCGTGGACCTAACTTCTCACACAATAGCAGGATGGGTCTATGACTTACAGGTATCATCAGCCATTGACACCTTGACTCTGAACTGAGTTAACAGAACTCACATGGATTGTGCAATATTCTCCGTCTGATTCATTCTCAACATGATGCTCTCCGATGAACATAAATTTGGATCCAATAGACAGTTTTCAATAGTTTAGTTCCCTGACCGGGAATCGAACCCAGGCCTCGGCGGTGAAAACGCCGAATCCTAGCCACTAGACCATCAGGGACATGTTTCTTGGTTTGAAAGGCACCTGGTCCGGACTTTCTGCCCATTAAAAGGAACAGGAGTTGAAGTACCACCATCTAATGACTTAAAGAAGTACTTACGAGAAGACAGATTGTTTGAAGCAGGGAGTGAAAGACGCCATCTTTGTCGACCTGATATAACCATCATGTAAAAGAGGAGGCTGTCTTAAGACATCGACTTTCAGCAAGCTACAATGCACTGTCTAGTTCTCTCCCCATTCAGCTCACAAACCATCTACACCCCAACTTCCGTGGACCTAACTTCTCACACAATAGCAGGATGGATATATGACTTACAGGTATCATCAGCCATTGACACCTTGACTCTGAACTGAGTTAACAGAACTCACATGGATTGTGCAATATTCTCCATCTGATTCATTCTCAACATGATGCTCTCCTATGAACACAAATTTGGCAGCAACTGACAGTTTTCAATAGTTTAGTTCCCTGACCGGGAATCGAACCCGGGCCGCGGCGGTGAGAGCGCCGAATCCTAGCCACTAGACCATCAGGGATATTTTTCCTCATTTGGAAGGTAGCTGGTCAGGAATTTCTGCCCATTAAAAGGAACAGGAGTTGAAGTACCACCATCTAATGACTTAAAGAAGTACTTACGAGAAGACATTGTTTGAAGCAGGGAGTGAAAGACGCCATCTTTGTCGACCTGATATAACCATCATGTAAAAGAGGAGGCTGTTTAAGACATCGACTTTCAGCAAGCTACAATGCACTGTCTAGTTCTCTCCCCATTCAGCTCACAAACCATCTAAACCCCATCTTCCGTGGACCTAACTTCTCACACAATAGCAGGATGGGTCTATGACTTACAGGTATCATCAGCCATTGACACCTTGACTCTGAACTGAGTTAACAGAACTCACATGGATTGTGCAATATTCTCCATATGATTCATTCTCAACATGATGCTCTCCTATGAACACAAATTTGGCACCAATAGACAGTTTTCAATAGTTTAGTTCCCTGACCGGGAATCGAACCCGGGCCGCGGCGGTGAGAGCGCCGAATCCTAACCACTAGACCATCAGGGACATGTTTCTTGGTTTGAAAGGCACCTGGTCCGGACTTTCTGCCCATTAAAAGGAACATGGTGGAAGTACCACCATCTAATGACTTAAAGAAGTACTTACGAGAAGACATTGTTTGAAGCAGGGAGTGAAAGACGCCATCTTTGTCGACCTGATATAACCATCATGTAAAAGAGGAGGCTGTTTAAGACATCGACTTTCAGCAAGCTACAATGCACTGTCTAGTTCTCTCCCCATTCAGCTCACAAACCATCTAAACCCCATCTTCCGTGGACCTAACTTCTCACACAATAGCAGGATGGGTCTATGACTTACAGGTATCATCAGCCATTGACACCTTGACTCAGAACTGAGTTAACAGAACTCACATGGATTGTGCAATATTCTCCGTCTGATTCATTCTCAACATGATGCTCTCCTATGAACACAAATTTGGCACCAATTGACAGTTTTCAATAGTTTAGTTCCCTGACCGGGAATCGAACCCGGGCCGCGGCGGTGAGAGCGCCGAATCCTAGCCACTAGACCATCAGGGACAAGTTTCTTGGTTTGAAAGGCACCTGGTCCGGACTTTCTGCCCATTAAAAGGAACAGGAGTTGAAGTACCACCATCTAATGACTTAAAGAAGTACTTACGAGAAGACAGATTGTTTGAAGCAGGGAGTGAAAGACGCCATCTTTGTCGACCTGATATAACCATCATGTAAAAGACGAGGCTGTTTAAGACATCGACTTTCAGCAAGCTACAATGCACTCTCTAGTTCTCTCCCCATTCAGCTCACAAACCATCTACACCCCATCTTCCATGGACCTAACTTCTCACACAATAGCAGGATGGGTCTATGACTTACAGGTATCATCAGCCATTGACACCTTGACTCAGAACTGAGTTAACAGAACTCACATGGATTGTGCAATATTCTCCGTCTGATTCATTCTCAACATGATGCTCTCTTATGAACACAAATTTGGCACCTATTGACAGTTTTCAATAGTTTAGTTCCCTGACCGGGAATCGAACCCGGGCCGCGGCGGTGAGAGCGCCGAATCCTAGCCACTAGACCATCAGGGACATGTTTCTTGGTTTGAAAGGCACCTGGTCCGGACTTTCTGCCCATTAAAAGGAACAGGAGTTGAAGTACCACCATCTAATGACTTAAAGAAGTACTTACGAGAAGACAGATTGTTTGAAGCAGGGAGTGAAAGACGCCATCTTTGTCGACCTGATATAACCATCATGTAAAAGAGGAGGCTGTTTCAGACATCGACTTTCAGCAAGCTACAATGCACTGTCTAGTTCTCTCCCCATTCAGCTGACAACAATCTACACCCCATCTTCCGTGGACCTAACTTCTCACACATTAGCAGGATGGGTCTATGACTTACAGGTATCATCAGCCATTGACACCTTGACTCAGAACTGAGTTAACAGAACTCACATGGATTGTGCAATATTCTCCGTCTGATTCATTCTCAACATGATGCTCTCCTTTGAACACAAATTTGGCACCAATAGACAGTTTCTAATAGTTTAGTTCCCTGACCGGGAATCGAACCCGGGCCGAGGCTGTGAAAACGCCAAATCTAGACCACTAGACCATCAGGGACATGTTTCCTGATTTGGAAGGTAGCTGGTCAGGAATTTCTGCCCATTAAAAGGAACAGGAGTTGAAGTACCACCATCTAATGACTTAAAGAAGTACTTACGAGAAGACAGATTGTTTGAAGCAGGGAGTGAAAGAGGCCATCTTTGTCGACCTGATATAACCATCATGTAAAAGAGGAGGCTGTTTAAGACATCGACTTTCAGCAAGCTACAATGCACTGTCTAGTTCTCTCCCCATTCAGCTCACAAACCATCTACACCCCAACTTCCGTGGACCTAACTTCTCACACAATAGCAGGATGGATCTATGACTTACAGGTATCATCAGCCATTGACACCTTGACTCAGAACTGAGTTAACAGAACTCACATGGATTGTGCAATATTCTCCATCTGATTCATTCTCAACATGATGCTCTCCTATGAACACAAATTTGGCACCAACTGACAGTTTTCAATAGTTTAGTTCCCTGACCGGGAATCGAACGCGGGCCGCGGCGGTGAGAGCGCCAAATCCTAGCCACTAGACCATCAGGGACATGTTTCTTGGTTTGAAAGGCACCTGGTCCGGACTTTCTGCCCATTAAAAGGAACAGGAGTTGAAGTACCACCATCTAATGACTTAAAGAAGTACTTACGAGAAGACAGATTGTTTGAAGCAGGGAGTGAAAGACGCCATCTTTGTCGACCTGATATAACCATCATGTAGAAGAGGAGGCTGTTTAAGACATCGACTTTCAGCAAGCTACAATGCACTGTCTAGTTCTCTCCCCATTCAGCTCACAAACCATCTAAACCCCATCTTCCGTGGACCTAACTTCTCACACAATAGCAGGATGGGTCTATGACTTACAGGTATCATCAGCCATTGACACCTTGACTCTGAACTGAGTTAACAGAACTCACATGGATTGTGCAATATTCTCCATCTGATTCATTCTCAACATGATGCTCTCCTATGAACACAAATTTGGCACCAACTGACAGTTTTCAATAGCTTAGTTCCCTGACCGGGAATCGAACCCGGGCCGCGGCAGTGAGAGCGCCGAATCCTAGCCACTAGACCATCAGGGACATGTTTCTTGGTTTGAAAGGCACCTGGTCCGGACTTTCTGCCCATTAAAAGGAACAGGAGTTGAAGTACCACCATCTAATGACTTAAAGAAGTACTTACGAGAAGACGAGTTGTTTGAAGCAGGGAGTGAAAGACGCCATCTTTGTCGACCTGATATAACCATCATGTAAAAGAGGAGGCTGTTTAAGACATCGACTTTCAGCAAGCTACAATGCACTGTCTAGTTCTCTCCCCATTCAGCTCACAAACCATCTACACCCCATCTTCGGTGGACCTAACTTCTCACACAATAGCAGGATGGGTCTATGACTTACAGGTATCATCAGCCATTGACACCTTGACTCAGAACTGAGTTAACAGAACTCACATGGATTGTGCAATATTCTCCGTCTGATTCATTCTCAACATGATGCTCTCCTATGAACACAAATTTGGCACCAATTGACAGTTTTCAATAGTTTAGTTCCCTGACCGGGAATCGAACCCGGGCCGCGGCGGTGAGAGCGCCGAATCCTAGCCACTAGACCATCAGGGACAAGTTTCTTGGTTTGAAAGGCACCTGGTCCGGACTTTCTGCCCATTAAAAGGAACAGGAGTTGAAGTACCACCATCTAATGACTTAAAGAAGTACTTACGAGAAGACAGATTGTTTGAAGCAGGGAGTGAAAGACGCCATCTTTGTCGACCTGATATAACCATCATGTAAAAGACGAGGCTGTTTAAGACATCGACTTTCAGCAAGCTACAATGCACTGTCTAGTTCTCTCCCCATTCAGCTCACAAACCATCTACACCCCATCTTCCGTGGACCTAACTTCTCACACAATAGCAGGATGGGTCTATGACTTACAGGTATCATCAGCCATTGACACCTTGACTCAGAACTGAGTTAACAGAACTCACATGGATTGTGCAATATTCTCCGTCTGATTCATTCTCAACATGATGCTCTCTTATGAACACAAATTTGGCACCAACTGACAGTTTTCAATAGTTTAGTTCCCTGACCGGGAATCGAACCCGGGCCGCGGCGGTGAGAGCGCCGAATCCTAGCCACTAGACCATCAGGGACATGTTTCTTGGTTTGAAAGGCACCTGGTCCGGACTTTCTGCCCATTAAAAGGAACAGGAGTTGAAGTACCACCATCTAATGACTTAAAGAAGTACTTACGAGAAGACATTGTTTGAAGCAGGGAGTGAAAGACGCCATCTTTGTCGACCTGATATAACCATCATGTAAAAGAGGAGGCTGTTTAAGACATCGACTTTCAGCAAGCTACAATGCACTGTCTAGTTCTCTCCCCATTCAGCTCACAAACAATCTACACCCCATCTTCCGTGGACCTAACTTCTCACACAATAGCAGGATGGGTCTATGACTTACAGGTATCATCAGCCATTGACACCTTGACTCGGAACTGAGTTAACAGAACTCACATGGATTGTGCAATATTCTCCGTCTGATTCATTCTCAACATGATGCTCTCTTATGAACACAAATTTGGCACCAACTGACAGTTTTCAATAGTTTAGTTCCCTGACCGGGAATCGAACCCAGGCCGCGGCAGTGAGAGCGCCGAATCCTAGCCACTAGACCATCAGGGACATGTTTCTTGGTTTGAAAGGCACCTGGTCCGGACTTTCTGCCCATTAAAAGGAACATGGTGGAAGTACCACCATCTAATGACTTAAAGAAGTACTTACGAGAAGACATTGTTTGAAGCAGGGAGTGAAAGACGCCATCTTTGTCGACCTGATATAACCATCATGTAAAAGAGGAGGCTGTTTAAGACATCGACTTTCAGCAAGCTACAATGCACTGTCTAGTTCTCTCCCCATTCAGCTCACAAACCATCTAAACCCCATCTTCCGTGGACCTAACTTCTCACACAATAGCAGGATGGGTCTATGACTTACAGGTATCATCAGCCATTGACACCTTGACTCAGAACTGAGTTAACAGAACTCACATGGATTGTGCAATATTCTCCGTCTGATTCATTCTCAACATGATGCTCTCCTATGAACACAAATTTGGCACCAATTGACAGTTTTCAATAGTTTAGTTCCCTGACCGGGAATCGAACCCGGGCCGCGGCGGTGAGAGCGCCGAATCCTAGCCACTAGACCATCAGGGACATGTTTCTTGGTTTGAAAGGCACCTGGTCCGGACTTTCTGCCCATTAAAAGGAACAGGAGTTGAAGTACCACCATCTAATGACTTAAAGAAGTACTTACGAGAAGACAGATTGTTTGAAGCAGGGAGTGAAAGACGCCATCTTTGTCGACCTGATATAACCATCATGTAAAAGACGAGGCTGTTTAAGACATCGACTTTCAGCAAGCTACAATGCACTCTCTAGTTCTCTCCCCATTCAGCTCACAAACCATCTACACCCCATCTTCCGTGGACCTAACTTCTCACACAATAGCAGGATGGGTCTATGACTTACAGGTATCATCAGCCATTGACACCTTGACTCAGAACTGAGTTAACAGAACTCACATGGATTGTGCAATATTCTCCGTCTGATTCATTCTCAACATGATGCTCTCCTATGAACACAAATTTGGCACCAACTGACAGTTTTCAATAGTTTAGTTCCCTGACCGGGAATCGAACCCGGGCCGCGGCGGTGAGAGCGCCGAATCCTAGCCACTAGACCATCAGGGACATGTTTCTTGGTTTGAAAGGCACCTGGTCCGGACTTTCTGCCCATTAAAAGGAACAGGAGTTGAAGTACCACCATCTAATGACTTAAAGAAGTACTTACGAGAAGACAGATTGTTTGAAGCAGGGAGTGAAAGACGCCATCTTTGTCGACCTGATATAACCATCATGTAAAAGAGGAGGCTGTTTAAGACATCGACTTTCAGCAAGCTACAATGCACTGTCTAGTTCTCTCCCCATTCAGCTCACAAACCATCTACACCCCATCTTCCGTGGACCTAACTTCTCACACAATAGCAGGATGGGTCTATGACTTACAGGTATCATCAGCCATTGACACCTTGACTCAGAACTGAGTTAACAGAACTCACATGGATTGTGCAATATTCTCCGTCTGATTCATTCTCAACATGATGCTCTCCTATGAACACAAATTTGGCACCAATTGATAGTTTTCAATAGTTTAGTTCCCTGACCGGGAATCGAACACGGGCCGCGGCGGTGAGAGCGCCGAATCCTAGCCACTAGACCATCAGGGACATGTTTCTTGGTTTGAAAGGCACCTGGTCCGGACTTTCTGCCCATTAAAAGGAACAGGAGTTGAAGTACCACCATCTAATGACTTAAAGAAGTACTTACGAGAAGACAGATTGTTTGAAGCAGGGAGTGAAAGACGCCATCTTTGTCGACCTGATATAACCATCATGTAAAAGAGGAGGCTGTTTCAGACATCGACTTTCAGCAAGCTACAATGCACTGTCTAGTTCTCTCCCCATTCAGCTCACAAACAATCTACACCCCATCTTCCGTGGACCTAACTTCTCACACAATAGCAGGATGGGTCTATGACTTACAGGTATCATCAGCCATTGACACCTTGACTCAGAACTGAGTTAACAGAACTCACATGGATTGTGCAATATTCTCCGTCTGATTCATTCTCAACATGATGCTCTCCTATGAACACAAATTTGGCACCAATAGACAGTTTTCAATAGTTTAGTTCCCTGACCGGGAATCGAACACGGGCCGCGGCGGTGAGAGCGCCGAATCCTAGCCACTAGACCATCAGGGACATGTTTCTTGGTTTGAAAGGCACCTGGTCCGGACTTTCCGCCCATTAAAAGAAACAGGAGTTGAAGTACCACCATCTAATGACTTAAAGAAGTACTTACGAGAAGACATTGTTTGAAGCAGGGAGTGAAAGACGCCATCTTTGTCGACCTGATATAACCATCATGTAAAAGAGGAGGCTGTTTAAGACATCGACTTTCAGCAAGCTACAATGCACTGTCTAGTTCTCTCCCCATTCAGCTCACAAACCATCTACACCCCATCTTCCGTGGACCTAACTTCTCACACAATAGCAGGATGGGTCTATGACTTACAGGTATCATCAGCCATTGACACCTTGACTCAGAACTGAGTTAACAGAACTCACATGGATTGTGCAATATTCTCCGTCTGATTCATTCTCAACATGATGCTCTCCTATGAACACAAATTTGGCACCAATAGACAGTTTTCAATAGTTTAGTTCCCTGACCGGGAATCGAACCCGGGCCGCGGCGGTGAAAACGCCGAATCCTAGCCACTAGACCATCAGGGACATGTTTCTTGGTTTGAAAGGCACCTGGTCCGGACTTTCTGCCCATTAAAAGAAACAGGAGTTGAAGTACCACCATCTAATGACTTAAAGAAGTACTTACGAGAAGACAGATTGTTTGAAGCAGGGAGTGAAAGACGCCATCTTTGTCGACCTGATATAACCATCATGTAAAAGAGGAGGCTGTTTCAGACATCGACTTTCAGCAAGCTACAATGCACTGTCTAGTTCTCTCCCCATTCAGCTCACAAACAATCTACACCCCATCTTCCGTGGACCTAACTTCTCACACAATAGCAGGATGGGTCTATGACTTACAGGTATCATCAGCCATTGACACCTTGACTCAGAACTGAGTTAACAGAACTCACATGGATTGTGCAATATTCTCCGTCTGATTCATTCTCAACATGATGCTCTCCTATGAACACAAATTTGGCACCAATAGACAGTTTTCAATAGTTTAGTTCCCTGACCGGGAATCGAACCCGGGCCGCGGCGGTGAGAGCGCCGAATCCTAGCCACTAGACCATCAGGGACATGTTTCTTGGTTTGAAAGGCACCTGGTCCGGACTTTCTGCCCATTAAAAGGAACAGGAGTTGAAGTACCACCATCTAATGACTTAAAGAAGTACTTACGAGAAGACATTGTTTGAAGCAGGGAGTGAAAGACGCCATCTTTGTCGACCTGATATAACCATCATGTAAAAGAGGAGGCTGTTTAAGACATCGACTTTCAGCAAGCTACAATGCACTGTCTAGTTCTCTCCCCATTCAGCTCACAAACCATCTACACCCCAGCTTCCGTGGACCTAACTTCTCACACAATAGCAGGATGGGTCTATGACTTACAGGTATCATCAGCCATTGACACCTTGACTCAGAACTGAGTTAACAGAACTCACATGGATTGTGCAATATTCTCCGTCTGATTCATTCTCAACATGATGCTCTCCTATGAACACAAATTTGGCACCAACTGACAGTTTTCAATAGTTTAGTTCCCTGACCGGGAATCGAACCCGGGCCGCGGCGGTGAGAGCGCCGAATCCTAGCCACTAGACCATCAGGGATATTTTTCCTCATTTGGAAGGTAGCTGGTCAGGAATTTCTGCCCATTAAAAGGAACAGGAGTTGAAGTACCACCATCTAATGACTTAAAGAAGTACTTACGAGAAGACAGAGTGTTTGAAGCAGGGAGTGAAAGAGGCCATCTTTGTCGACCTGATATAACCATCATGTAAAAGAGGAGGCTGTTTCAGACATCGACTTTCAGCAAGCTACAATGCACTGTCTAGTTCTCTCCCCATTCAGCTCACAAACAATCTACACCCCATCTTCCGTGGACCTAACTTCTCACACAATAGCAGGATGGGTCTATGACTTACAGGTATCATCAGCCATTGACACCTTGACTCAGAACTGAGTTAACAGAACTCACATGGATTGTGCAATATTCTCCGTCTGATTCATTCTCAACATGATGCTCTCCTATGAACACAAATTTGGCACCAATTGATAGTTTTCAATAGTTTAGTTCCCTGACCGGGAATCGAACCCGGGCCACGGCGGTGAAAACGCCGAATCCTAGCCACTAGACCATCAGGGACATGTTTCTTGGTTTGAAAGGCACCTGGTCAGGAATTTCTGCCCATTAAAAGGAACAGGAGTTGAAGTACCACCATCTAATGACTTAAAGAAGTACTTACGAGAAGACAGAGTGTTTGAAGCAGGGAGTGAAAGAGGCCATCTTTGTCGACCTGATATAACCATCATGTAAAAGAGGAGGCTGTTTCAGACATCGACTTTCAGCAAGCTACAATGCACTGTCTAGTTCTCTCCCCATTCAGCTCACAAACAATCTACACCCCATCTTCCGTGGACCTAACTTCTCACACAATAGCAGGATGGGTCTATGACTTACAGGTATCATCAGCCATTGACACCTTGACTCAGAACTGAGTTAACAGAACTCACATGGATTGTGCAATATTCTCCGTCTGATTCATTCTCAACATGATGCTCTCCTATGAACACAAATTTGGCACCAACTGACAGTTTTCAATAGTTTAGTTCCCTGACCGGGAATCGAACCCAGGCCGCGGCGGTGAGAGCGCCGAATCCTAGCCACTAGACCATCAGGGATATTTTTCCTCATTTGGAAGGTAGCTGGTCAGGAATTTCTGCCCATTAAAAGGAACAGGAGTTGAAGTACCACCATCTAATGACTTAAAGAAGTACTTACGAGAAGACAGAGTGTTTGAAGCAGGGAGTGAAAGAGGCCATCTTTGTCGACCTGATATAACCATCATGTAAAAGAGGAGGCTGTTTCAGACATCGACTTTCAGCAAGCTACAATGCACTGTCTAGTTCTCTCCCCATTCAGCTCACAAACAATCTACACCCCATCTTCCGTGGACCTAACTTCTCACACAATAGCAGGATGGGTCTATGACTTACAGGTATCATCAGCCATTGACACCTTGACTCAGAACTGAGTTAACAGAACTCACATGGATTGTGCAATATTCTCCGTCTGATTCATTCTCAACATGATGCTCTCCTATGAACACAAATTTGGCACCAATTGATAGTTTTCAATAGTTTAGTTCCCTGACCGGGAATCGAACACGGGCCGCGGCGGTGAGAGCGCCGAATCCTAGCCACTAGACCATCAGGGACATGTTTCTTGGTTTGAAAGGCACCTGGTCCGGACTTTCTGCCCATTAAAAGGAACAGGAGTTGAAGTACCACCATCTAATGACTTAAAGAAGTACTTACGAGAAGACATTGTTTGAAGCAGGGAGTGAAAGACGCCATCTTTGTTGACCTGATATAACCATCATGTAAAAGAGGAGGCTGTTTAAGACATCGACTTTCAGCAAGCTACAATGCACTGTCTAGTTCTCTCCCCATTCAGCTCACAAACCATCTACACCCCATCTTCGGTGGACCTAACTTCTCACACAATAGCAGGATGGGTCTATGACTTACAGGTATCATCAGCCATTGACACCTTGACTCAGAACTGAGTTAATAGAACTCACATGGATTGTGCAATATTCTCCGTCTGATTCATTCTCAACATGATGCTCTCCTATGAACACAAATTTGGCACCAACTGACAGTTTTCAATAGTTTAGTTCCCTGACCGGGAATCGAACCCGGGCCGCGGCGGTGAGAGCACCGAATCCTAGCCACTAGACCATCAGGGACATGTTTCTTGGTTTGAAAGGCACCTGGTCCGGACTTTCTGCCCATTAAAAGGAACAGGAGTTGAAGTACCACCATCTAATGACTTAAAGAAGTACTTACGAGAAGACATTGTTTGAAGCAGGGAGTGAAAGACGCCATCTTTGTCGACCTGATATAACCATCATGTAAAAGACGAGGCTGTTTAAGACATCGACTTTCAGCAAGCTACAATGCACTGTCTAGTTCTCTCCCCATTCAGCTCACAAACCATCTACACCCCATCTTCCGTGGACCTAACTTCTCACACAATAGCAGGATGGGTCTATGACTTACAGGTATCATCAGCCATTGACACCTTGACTCAGAACTGAGTTAACAGAACTCACATGGATTGTGCAATATTCTCCGTCTGATTCATTCTCAACATGATGCTCTCCTATGAACACAAATTTGGCACCAACTGACAGTTTTCAATAGTTTAGTTCCCTGACCGGGAATCGAACCGGGGCCGCGGCGGTGAGAGCGCCGAATCCTAGCCACTAGACCATCAGGGATATTTTTCCTCATTTGGAAGGTAGCTGGTCAGGAATTTCTGACCATTAAAAGGAACAGGAGTTGAAGTACCACCATCTAATGACTTAAAGAAGTACTTACGAGAAGACAGAGTGTTTGAAGCAGGGAGTGAAAGAGGCCATCTTTGTCGACCTGATATAACCATCATGTAAAAGAGGAGGCTGTTTCAGACATCGACTTTCAGCAAGCTACAATGCACTGTCTAGTTCTCTCCCCATTCAGCTCACAAACAATCTACACCCCATCTTCCGTGGACCTAACTTCTCACACAATAGCAGGATGGATATATGACTTACAGGTATCATCAGCCATTGACACCTTGACTCTGAACTGAGTTAACAGAACTCACATGGATTGTGCAATATTCTCCATCTGATTCATTCTCAACATGATGCTCTCCTATGAACACAAATTTGGCACCAACTGACAGTTTTCAATAGCTTAGTTCCCTGACCGTGAATCGAACCCAGGCCGCGGCGGTGAGAGTGCCGAATCCTAGCCACTAGACCATCAGGAACATGTTTCTTGGTTTGAAAGGCACCTGGTCCGGACTTTCTGCCCATTAAAAGGAACAGGAGTTGAAGTACCACCATCTAATGACTTAAAGAAGTACTTACGAGAAGACATTGTTTGAAGCAGGGAGTGAAAGACGCCATCTTTGTCGACCTGATATAACCATCATGTAAAAGAGGAGGCTGTTTCAGACATCGACTTTCAGCAAGCTACAATGCACTGTCTAGTTCTCTCCCCATTCAGCTCACAAACAATCTACACCCCAACTTCCGTGGACCTAACTTCTCACACAATAGCAGGATGGATCTATGACTTACAGGTATCATCAGCCATTGACACCTTGACTCAGAACTGAGTTAACAGAACTCACATGGATTGTGCAATATTCTCCATCTGATTCATTCTCAACATGATGCTCTCCTATGAACACAAATTTGGCACCAACTGACAGTTTTCAATAGTTTAGTTCCCTGACCGGGAATCGAACGCGGGCCGCGGCGGTGAGAGCGCCGAATCCTAGCCACTAGACCATCAGGGACATTTTTCCTTGATTTGGAAAGGTAGCCTGGTCAGGAATTTCTGCCCATTAAAAGAAACAGGAGTTGAAGTACCACCATCTAATGACTTAAAGAAGTACTTACGAGAAGACATTGTTTGAAGCAGGGAGTGAAAGACGCCATCTTTGTCGACCTGATATAACCATCATGTAAAAGAGGAGGCTGTTTAAGACATCGACTTTCAGCAAGCTACAATGCACTGTCTAGTTCTCTCCCCATTCAGCTCACAAACAATCTACACCCCAACTTCCGTGGACCTAACTTCTCACACAATAGCAGGATGGGTCTATGACTTACAGGTATCATCAGCCATTGACACCTTGACTCAGAACTGAGTTAACAGAACTCACATGGATTGTGCAATATTCTCCGTCTGATTCATTCTCAACATGATACTCTCCTATGAACACAAATTTGGCACCAATAGACTGTTTTCAATAGTTTAGTTCCCTGACCGGGAATCGAACCAAGGCCGCGGCGGTGAAAACGCCGAATCCTAGCCACTAGACCATCAGGGACATGTTTCTTGGTTTGAAAGGCACCTGGTCCGGACTTTCTGCCCATTAAAAGGAACAGGAGTTGAAGTACCACCATCTAATGACTTAAAGAAGTACTTTCGAGAAGACAGATTGTTTGAAGCAGGGAGTGAAAGACGCCATCTTTGTCGACCTGATATAACCATCATGTAAAAGAGGAGGCTGTTTAAGACATCGACTTTCAGCAAGCTACAATGCACTGTCTAGTTCTCTCCCCATTCAGCTCACAAACCATCTAAACCCCAGCTTCCGTGGACCTAACTTCTCACACAATAGCAGGATGGGTCTATGACTTACAGGTATCATCAGCCATTGACACCTTGACTCTGAACTGAGTTAACAGAACTCACATGGATTGTGCAATATTCTCCGTCTGATTCATTCTCAACATGATGCTCTCCGATGAACACAAATTTGGATCCAATAGACAGTTTTCAATAGTTTAGTTCCCTGACCGGGAATCGAACCCAGGCCGCGGCGGTGAAAACGCCGAATCCTAGCCACTAGACCATCAGGGACATGTTTCTTGGTTTGAAAGGCACCTGGTCCGGACTTTCTGCCCATTAAAAGGAACAGGAGTTGAAGTACCACCATCTAATGACTTAAAGAAGTACTTACGAGAAGACAGATTGTTTGAAGCAGGGAGTGAAAGACGCCATCTTTGTCGACCTGATATAACCATCATGTAAAAGAGGAGGCTGTCTTAAGACATCGACTTTCAGCAAGCTACAATGCACTGTCTAGTTCTCTCCCCATTCAGCTCACAAACCATCTACACCCCAACTTCCGTGGACCTAACTTCTCACACAATAGCAGGATGGATATATGACTTACAGGTATCATCAGCCATTGACACCTTGACTCTGAACTGAGTTAACAGAACTCACATGGATTGTGCAATATTCTCCATCTGATTCATTCTCAACATGATGCTCTCCTATGAACACAAATTTGGCAGCAACTGACAGTTTTCAATAGTTTAGTTCCCTGACCGGGAATCGAACCCGGGCCGCGGCGGTGAGAGCGCCGAATCCTAGCCACTAGACCATCAGGGATATTTTTCCTCATTTGGAAGGTAGCTGGTCAGGAATTTCTGCCCATTAAAAGGAACAGGAGTTGAAGTACCACCATCTAATGACTTAAAGAAGTACTTACGAGAAGACAGAGTGTTTGAAGCAGGGAGTGAAAGAGGCCATCTTTGTCGACCTGATATAACCATCATGTAAAAGAGGAGGCTGTTTCAGACATCGACTTTCAGCAAGCTACAATGCACTGTCTAGTTCTCTCCCCATTCAGCTCACAAACAATCTACACCCCATCTTCCGTGGACCTAACTTCTCACACAATAGCAGGATGGGTCTATGACTTACAGGTATCATCAGCCATTGACACCTTGACTCAGAACTGAGTTAACAGAACTCACATGGATTGTGCAATATTCTCCGTCTGATTCATTCTCAACATGATGCTCTCCTATGAACACAAATTTGGCACCAACTGACAGTTTTCAATAGTTTAGTTCCCTGACCGGGAATCGAACGCGGGCCGCGGCGGTGAGAGCGCCGAATCCTAGCCACTAGACCATCAGGGATATTTTTCCTGATTTGGAAGGTAGCTGGTCAAGAATTTCTGGCCATTAAAAGGAACAGGAGTTGAAGTACCACCATCTAATGACTTAAAGAAGTACTTACGAGAAGACATTGTTTGAAG